>NC_055973.1:20522329-20557329 GCF_018492685.1 Alosa sapidissima
TCAACTCAACTTGCTCAAATGTGTACCTTTGACTACTGAAATACACACTTGAAACTGCAGCCTTCAGGAACTGCTGCAACATACACTTACAGTAAAGGGCTGCCTTCCACAAATAGGAACTACTGCAACAGACACTTTAAAGGGCTGCCATCCACAAGAGGGAACTACAGCAACAGGCACTTTAAAGGGCTGCCTTCCACAAGCAGGAACTACTGCAACAGGCACTTTAAAGGGCTACCTTTCAAAAGCAGAAACTACTGCAACAGACACTTTACGTAAAAGGCTACCTTTCAAAAGCATGAAGGGCTGTGTTCTGGCTACATAGACAAATAAAGTGAAGTGGTATGAAACATCCACTAAATACAGTAATTTTGTGTTTTAGTTAAGGGCAGACATCTGTGATGTTTGTAAATCTGATGAGGTTTTTACTTTTTACTTCTATCCAAAGCACCTTTTAGATACCAATGGCAGGGGCCAGTCTGCCTGGAGCATCCTCAAAGACACAACAATGACAGACTGGCAAACCCTGACATGTTGCTACTGCATGCCTGCAGGGACTGGACTTGCTGATCAAGACAGCGGCTGCATCTGAATATAGATAATATCTGCATCTGAATATAGATAATGAATATACACAATCGTAGGGTGTCCAAATACTCAGTGTGCTACTTATGAATGGAGCTCCCCAGTAATGAAGTCGCTGGTGTTTGTGCTGAACTATAATCTCCCTCAATTAGACCTAATGAGGGAGGACCGCTGGTCTGTTGGTGCCCATGAGCCATTTTCACCATCAGAGCAGCAGTCTGCCTACACCGCTGGAGCCCAACCAGGAGCCAGTCTCTGGACTTACAAAGAGCCCTGTCACAAGGATCAAACCAGTGGTGCGTTTCCTAAAAGCATAGTTGCTAACTAAGTTAGCAACTTTGTTGGTTGCACTGCAATTTCCCATTGCCAACCAACTAAGTTGCTAACAGGTTAACAACTATAGTTTTCGTAAACGCACGCCAGTGCTCTGAAAAACGCCATCACAAGAACCAACCAGTAGGGAGCATGAGATCCTTCTCTAAGGAACGGCATCACGAGAACCAAACCAGTAGGGAGCATGAGATCCTTCTCTAAGGAACTCCATCACAAGAACCACACAGGAGCTGAGTGAAGAGGACACTCCCTGGGTGCTCTAAACTCTCACTCCTCTGGTAGGGATCTCCATAAAGGATGCTCTGCTCTGCACTGCAACATGGATTTGATGATGCATCTCACCCATATAATGCTAATACGACTATAACTTCAGAGTAGTGTTCACATCAGTATGATTATATTGTGCTGACAGGGCAAACTGTACAAAAAAGGTTAAACTTAATTAAAACTAATATGTCTAACTTGCTTGTTTGGGGAAACAACATGATGTGTTTTTGTAAAGGTTATTAATGGCGTTTACAAACGGAAGTTCAGGAGGAGCATGACAGATATTGCCACGTCTCCTTCTTCAATCAGTCAGGTTATTTATTCGCAGTCTACCTGCCGAAGTTTCAGCATCGGCGTTACTCCGCTGGCAAGACGCGTTTGGTCAAGCCAGGAGCCAAGTCGCTTCCCCAGCGCCTTCTCGGGCATCCAATCGCTCGCCTGTTTCTAATAACAGAAATAGCCGCTGCACGACCCAAAGAAGGAGAGCTACTCCGTGGACCATATATTTGATTAAAGCAGAGTTGGATGCGCATGGGATCAATTGCCCTCGTTCCGCAGGGAAAGCAGCCCTGCTTCGCCTTCTCTAACAATTAGTTTGTCTTTCCGCTCCTATAGCCGATCAACCGAGCACCAGCGCCGCAGCACGGAGGTCCGTTCCTCCGGCGTCTTCCCCCCTCTGTTCATGCAACATGTTTTTCAACTCAGCAAGTCATGGCGGCCAGAGACTTCGCCAAACATTCTTTTCTGTTATGCTATTATCTGTTTGCAAATTACGGAATGTGAACTACTGAAATGGCGTTTACAAACGGAAGTTCAGGAGTAGCATGACAGATATTGCCACGCCTCCTTCTTCAATCAGACTGGTTATTTATTCGCAGTCTACCTGCCGAAGTTGCATCATCGCCGTTACTCCGCACGGAACCCTACGTCTCCCGTCTTCCATAAGTTAAAGAATAAAGGGGTGTATGGCGGAATCCTGCACGGCTCCAGCCTGTGCAGTTGACTCCTGCACGATCCCACAAATCACTTCAGGACCCTGGCCAGAGACTTCGCCAAACATGCTTTTCTGTTATGCTATTATATCTGTTTGCAAATTCCAGAATGTGAATTCAGTTATACACACTTCATGCCACAATTAGACTGGGATGATTCTTGTGTATAAACTTGATACCCACCCCCCACACACATCAGTAGATGTACACACACTCATAACTCCCCCACTCACACACACACACAAACGTGTATGTAGAGAAGCTGAGAGGTGTCCACTGCTTTATGGCCTATATTCCAGAGGGTGCTCAGGGAAGACGTTAAAGTAGGACATCATATCCTCTCTGAGCACCAGTGTGTGTGTGTGTGTGTGTGTGCGTGTGTGTGTGTGGTTGGCCGAGTTAGTTAGGACCATAGCCCCCTAACCAGCCAGCCATCTCTCCCATACACATACACACACACAGTCAAACACACACATATACGCAAATACACACACAAATAAACACCATCTCTCATAAACACACACACACACACACATACCATCTTTCATACACACCATCTCTTATAAACACACACACATAACAACACAACATTTCTGTCAAACACACTCTCTCATACACAGGTCACGTTTTCCAAACACACACACACACACACACACACACACACACACACACACACACACACATCATCTCCGGCAAACACATTTTCAAACACTCACACACACTAAGTTTGCATGATGAAATCTGTCTGTCACTCCAGTAAAGGCTTTGCAAACAGTTTGTTCTGGGTTTAAAATATGCTTTAAGACATGATTAACATTTCTTATTTTTAAACATTTTTTTTCACAGTGACTGTAGAGTCCTGAGTCTGGTGTGTCCAGGCTGTTTTTTTAATTCCAAAATTGACCAGAAGCAACCACCTGCTGAGTGCAATCCTTTCAACATTATCAGTCCTTCATATCTAAATGAGTATGCGGGGATATCAACTAAGTCTCAATGAATGAACGTGAGCTGTGTGTGTGTGTGTGTGTGTGTATGTGTGTGTGTGCGTGTGAGGGTGACTTTTGGTCACGTTGAACAGTGGTGTCTCAGTAAGCCTGTATCTCCAGCCGTGCCAACTGATTTATCCTGTTACCACACACACATACACACACACATACACACACACACACACACCTTCTCACAGGTTTGCTTGTGTTTGTCTCTGTCTCTCTCCCCAACATGCACACAGACTCCCTGTAACTGACGTGGTCACCACACCAGGTAGCCTAGACTTGACTGCCTCGAGCTGATATGACCACAGTCTGCTGGGGGAAGCTTTGTCTTCCTGCTGGATTCCTCAGATAATAACATGGCAACACACCCGTGTACAGTATCAGAGAGGTAGCATTTATATCAGGGTTGTGCACAATTCAAATTGCAATTCTGCTTCCTGTTTGCTACCTCAATTGAAATGCAAGTAAAATTCAAGAATTGAATTGGAATTTAAGAGCCAGTTTCAATTTAATTCTGGAAATCTTGCACAAGCCTGATTTATATCCACTGGCGCTGACAATAGTTGCACACAGGTGTTATTGCTTCTGAGTGAGTAAGTGTGTGTGTGTGTGCGTGTGTGTGTGTGTGTGTGTGTGTGTGTATAGTGTTTGTGTGTGTGTGTGTATGTATGCATATGTGTGTGTGCCTGCGTGTTTTTTCAGGAGATCTAACACTATGCATATCTGAGGATGGGCTGCATCAGCAGATTAAAGGTTTTAGTCTTGACATGATAAATATAGCCACCGCATCAACTGTAGCGGCCACAGTGACAACACAACACACGGATGCACAGGGCCTGAGCGGGCCCAATTTAGCCCTTGGGTCTACGCTGAGGAGCCGCATACCTGGACTGGGCATTGAAACTGCCCAAGGAAGACCGGTCCCACAGCCGAAGTCTACCTCTGCAGCGCTTCTCCCACTCAATCTTTTGGCATACAGTGACGACCATGAAAATACCTCGGTGTATTTGAAACCAACTAGCGTCTGCCCTGCTGTCATTCTGTCCAACTACCTCAGGGAAACAAGCGATGCCTACAATCACACACACACACACTGTTCCTACACCGACTACGAAAACGCAAAGATAACGGGCTTGGACGAGCTGACACATAAAATATGATGTTTCCATAGAGCAAGCATCATAACAATTCCAGGATGTATGCCAAATGACAATGCATTACGTGACACCCAGCTGTAAATAAGCTGTAGGCGTACTTGCGCTCAAATGTTCGTAAATTATGTCAAGCATGCCCGAGCGGCCTGATTTTCGGTGCCTTGACTGAATTCAGTGAGGCAAACGCTAACATACAATAGGAAGTCCATATACCGAGTTAGCCTGCTATCCTAGCACCACAGGCCTACTATAGACCAGCAGCGTCACCCGAACAGACGCGAGCGGAGATGGCCGGCTTCATTGATTCTTACCGCACCCCCTCTAACCGTGTAAATAATAAAATCCATACTCACAGTCCAAATGTTTTTTCTTGGGGCCCATAATTTCGTGCGTTGTCGCCTTGCATACTGTCTTGGAGACGGCTGATCCGGTAACGCTGTGTTGAGCTGCAGTTATCCTGTCCGTAATGCTCTGCCCCGACATCTTCGCGTTTGTAGACAAAGACGAGTGTACTGATAATATATTCAAATTTCGGAATGAAACTGACAATGATATTTCCACTGACGTGCTTGCCGGTAAATTGGCATTGAGCAGCCTAAGTGGCGATTTGAAATAGACCGTCGAGGCGGCGAGAAAGGTAGCTATAAGGATAAATAACGTATCGCAAGACCACAGATAGATACGTAGAATCCTATATTTAGGGAAAAATGCTGAGTGTTACTTGCTCGCTACATAGTAAAACCGGTAAATATGTTTCCTAAAGGTCTCCAAGCTGACTCATCTCTCATCGCGGGTGCTCTCCGAATCCCTGTCTTTCTCCTCCCCTCTGGTTTCGCCAGTCGCCACCCTTCGGAGTGAAAGCACTAAAGGCATTCACTGAAATGGCGGGCCTGCTCGGAGCTGCTCTAGCTCTCCTCTTGTCTCCGCTGCTCTGCGCTCCGTGCTGGAGAACACAGGACGCTCCACCGACTGTTCTGCGGTCAGATTACGCGACGCAGGGAGATGGCGAGGTACACGTGCTGTCTGCTGTTCTAGGGTCAGATTATGGCATCATAATCCAGCCCTGCCGTTCGGAGCTTTGCAAAGTACACGGCCATTAGTGTGAGAATATTTTCTACATTATAATACATTAACTATCATGTATCGATTAGAGCTGTTTGGTTTGTTTCACAGTTTTTTCCACGATAAGTAAAACACATTGTGTGAAATAGTTCACACATTTCTTAAAGTATACACATTTATACTGTTTATTATTCGACTACACACTAGGCCTATCAGAAACACATAAGATGTGATTTACACTCCAGGGTAATACATTTAAAGATAGATAGTCTTTAATGTCCCCAGAAGGATAATCGTTATCATATCATTCCATGTCCCACAACTAATAAAGAGGGCTCCGCAGCACCATGTGTGTGCTTATTGAGATGGTACATCCTTGAGTTTATTTTATTGATTGCATGTATTGTAGCATGTCTAAATTCAGGAATGTTATGTGTTGTACAGGTTACATTATTACATTACATTACATTACATTTGACTGACGCATTTTTAACCTAAGCGACTAACAATATGGTAAACAGTTTAAGTTTTAAAGCAATTCTCTCAACAATTTTAGGACAATTTAAAAACGGTAGAGTACAGTAAGAATAAGAGCATCAGTGAGTGCTGTTTTTAAACAGTTGAGTGTCAGTTCAAGACGGGTGGTAAGTGCTAGGATCAGCAAGACTTGTTGTAAGTGGTGCTATGAGAGGAGATATTCTCTAAAGAGCTGGGTCTTCAGGAGTTTTTTGAAAATGGAGAGGGATGTCCCTGCCCTTGTAGGAACTGGCAGTGTGTTTCACCAACGAGGAACAACAGATAAGAAAAGTAAGGTTAATGTGTTTGTTCTAGGATCTCTATAATAGGCTGTGTGTGAAATGTTGGGGTGCCACCCCTATTAGAGGATTGGGGGTGTGGGTGTTTTGGGAGTTTGAGTTTTGAGGGACAGTGCCTGTTTCTGGGAAATAGGAGTTATACATAATTGTGTGTGCTTCGTGAAGAACAGGTTTTAAGGTGTGATTATGGCCGACAACAATCTCAATAAAGCTACACATTAGGCAGTATGTTTTTTCTTTGCATGAATTTACAGTAGGCCTAATAGCGGTGAAAGGTACATATGAGCATAATTAGTGTTGAATATAGTGGTATGGGTCAAGTATCTTTTGAGAAGAGTGGCAGAGCTATAGGTTTTAGGCAGTAGCTGATAGTGTGTTAGTAATCAGGAGAAAACTGTAATTTAAGTAAGTTGTGTGTGTGTGTGTGTGTGTGTGTGTGTGTGTGTGTGTGTGCATGTGTGCATGTTTCACTTTTTTCTTTCTAGACTTTTTAAACTTTTATTTGCGCAGATAAAAGGCATGCACTTTCAAATGCCAAAGTACATGGACAATGACAATAAAAAATATATTCTATTATAAGTAGCCTATATGGACCAATGTCAACAGGTTGTTGGTCTCAAGATTGGATCACAAAAATCACATAAATAGACTGTATGAATCAACAACCTATCTATAAAAATTAAAGCAGTGACTAACTGCATGCATTGAACAAAATGTCTGTCGTAAATTTAAGTAAAACCAGTGCAAGTTTTTCATTCTCACATTTGAACAGAGAATACCATCCCTGTAGGCCCATATTTTAGCACTATATGAGTACTTGCTATTCAACTGCAGGTGCTGAATGGATAATAATCCCCAGCAGTGATGGATTTTCACCACAGGGGGGCGGTGTCTGGCCTGTGATCAGCTGCTCACTAAAATAGTTGGGTGTTCACAGGTTTGACTTGTTACAGTTTTTTACAATTGCTTAAACACTAAAATCAAAAGTATCCCACAGTTAGCAAAACCTTACACCCAAGGAGCAAAACATCAGCCCAGATTTGCACAACTATAAGCACATTATCAGCATCACACTTTTTGCAAAACAGTTAACACATTGATTTACAAAACACTTAACACATTTCTCTACTTTAGACACAGAAAAAATGGTGAAATGGTACAGTAGTTGGATCTGAATACTGTTTGTAGCTGTTCTTTTGGGTGTGCAAATGGCAGGAAGAGAAAAACTCTCCACCTCTGAAACAGTTTCACAAGATAAAGGATGAAGGAAGACAATTAAATGAAAACAAAAGATCACAGATAGATAAAAGAAACCACACAAGGGGCTTACAAATCACAATGCTGTTGATTGAATTGGCACAACCTCAGCTCAGAGGAGCGAAGTGGTAGTGTGTGTGTGTGTGTGTGTGTCTATGTGGGGTTACTGATTAGACATTATTCACTGTCATTCTGTCCCCAAACCAGCATTCCATCATTTCATCCAAGTCTTTCAGGCTATGGATCTGGTAATCGGATACATGAATGATGTATGAATACGTCAATAAATGAATGAAGTCTTTATACACAGACGTCCGTTGGAAGCACATTTACAGATGTGTTGCATGAAGGAATAACATTCTGCAGACCCTCACTAACCAATGTTTTGTTTGAGCACTAGAACACACACACACACTCTCTCACACACACACACACACACACACACACACACACACACACACACACACACACAGACACAGACACAGAGGATGTGAGAAGGGGGGATTTCCAGAAAACAAAAGCGTGTTGTGGAACCTCACCTGAGAGAGAGAGGAGCACATGTGTCCCCACTAAAGTGGGTCATTTTTAAGGCGGAGCTGGTAAAGTTAGTAATGCGTATCCCATATACATCTCAATCCCATATGGCCATCTGATCCATGCTGGGGAAGAATGGGATTTCTGTGCTTCTCAGGGCCTGTTATTTCAGTGCCATCCATTAAAGGAGAGATACAAAGAGCTTTTCTTCCTCATGTTGTTGTTTAAACCTATAAGACAGGCAGTGACCCATCTGCAGTTAATGAATCTGAAGGTTCACTTACACGAGCGTGCTTACAGGTCATCCTAACGTCCTGCTCCATAATGTGACACGAAGGAACAGTATACGCTACACACACACACACTCACAGATGTTTCTTTTAAGATCTCTAGAAATAGTGGATAGTGAAGTTGAGTGTAATGTGGCATTACTTCTATCGAACCCAAAAACAATGGATTACTATGCCCCTATACTATCAGAATACCCACCCAAACCATTTTAATAGCCCATCCACTCCAGTAGGCAAACTAATCCAATCAACCAAACCATTCCAATAGCCAAAACAGAAACAATGTAGTATTACTATGTTATCGAGGGTGTTTACATGCACTTCAGTGTCCCGGTTATTATCGGGATTTTAAAGTATCCCAGTTTTGTGTTTCTGCATGTAAACATCATATCCCGATTTCAGAAACCCGGATAAGCCATTATGCCGGTTTTGATTATCTCGGTTATGCTAGGTGGAGTGCTGCGAAAGTCACCGGGATACTGTTCCATGTATACACCTTATCCCGAATAGGATCCAAACCAGGATAAGCATAATAACCGGGATACTGAAGTGCATGTAAACACGCTCATTATGTAGTATTTCTAGCACAAAGTAGCACCTGACATATATTACATAGATACTCTTCTTCTTCAACCTTTGATGCTTATTTCCATATGTAACGTGTGGTATTTGCCCTGGTGTTGTCAGGCCCTGGTGAGCAGTGTTGGGAAGTAACTGAATACATGTATTCTGGATTACGTATTTTTAAATACAAAGTTTGAGTAACTGTATTTAAATGTGGGTGGTATTTAGAATACAGTTACACTGAAAAATGTAAGGGATTACATTTAAAATCATTAGAACATGTGTACACCATGCCTTTTTAAACTCAGTTTTCCCTCTGTTTATATTTATATACTATATTATAAAAACCTCTCAGGTTTTTCAGAATGTAAAATATGTTTTGCTGTAGGCCAATAGGCCTATATCCAGCCAGCATGTTTTAGAGCAGTACAGGTTCTCATTTCTTGACTGAGTGTTCTGCAAAAAGGCATGTAACTTCCCTTGTGCTGTTGAAATTCATTATACTGTGTATACTTTGTTTGGGATGTGTTAGCCCTTTAGCCTATATGCAGACAAAACATCTCTGTTCTTCTTTGACTCAGTGTTTCATTGCACATAGCTTATACCGTATATCAATCCATCCTCACTGTAAAGCAGATTGCGGGCTGTTGTTGACACTATGAGTCTTACAACTTCACATAACCTCACATAACTGTTTCCACTGCTAATAAAATACAATACAAAGTATTCATGTAATCCAAAGTATTCGAAATACATTGCTCACTTTGAGTAATCTATTGAAATATGTCACAGATACATTTTAGGTCATGTATTCATGTATCCTTTGAAAACACCTGGTCTCCCTTTCTATCATTTTTAAATTCAACAAAACCATAACCCCAAGCTCTCCCCCCTTTCCTTGCCCCCCTCTCTGTCTTTATCTATCTGTTTATTTGTTTGATTGAATTGATTGGTTGATTGTTTGATTAATTAATCAATTGATTGATTAAACTTAATTTATTTATTTTATTTAACCTTATTTCCTCCTTTCCCCCCTACATTCACCACTTTACATATAGACACACACTAGCAACACCCACACATAGCATGTTACCAAAGCCCTTTACCATGACCACTCACAGACCTTTCCATTCAATTACAAAGAACTGAGTCCCATCCTGTCAGCTCTGTCATTGTCCTGTCCCACTGTCTGTCAGCGTGTCTGTCTGTCTGTCTGTATGTCTGTCTGTCTGTATGTCTGTCTGTATGTTTGTCTGTCTATCTGTCTGTCTATCCGTCTCACTTGTCTACGTTACCTTATTGCGTTTCATGTGTTTTATGTTTCAATTCACGTGCTGCTATATGATACGATTCCAGGGTCATATACATAAATGGTTGAGGTAGGACAATTGTATTTGCACTTGAAAAATATGTTACTTAAATAAAAATTAAGTTGTCCTCCGAAGAGGGGGGGTGGTGGTGGGCAAAAAAAGAAAAAAAAAACTGTTTCCACTGCTAATAAAATATAATACAAAGTATTCATGTAACCCAAAGTATTCGAAATACATTGCTCACTTTGAGTAATCTATTGAAATATGTCACAGATTACATTTTAGGTCATGTATTCAGTAATCTGTAGTGGAATACATTTTAAAAGTGACCTTCCCATCACTGCTGGTGAGAGAGCAGTTGTCGTCCCCGCCGGGGCTGAGCGGGTGAAGTAGGGAGGATCAGAGCAGTCTCAGCTTTCCTGCCGTATCAGATCAGGGTGTCGTCACAGCTCTGGGCCGATGGCTTGATAGCCAGCGACTGGGGGACAGCTCCAGCACGAGTCCGGCTCTGGTCCTGCAGGAGGGGTTCTGGGGCTCGTTAGAGTGCAGTGTGCTCTCTCTAATGAGCGGGCCGGCTCTCAGGCACACCTGTTGACAGGTAAATTCGCCCAGACAAGCCCCTTAGCCTGTGGCTGCTGACAGACACTGATGGCGCTGACCGATAGGAGTGGGAACGCTCGGCCTGTGCTCATGTTTCCGGCCCGCTGAAAGGGTCTGATCACTGCGTTCCCACGTGCAGGACTCTCCCAAAGTAGCCTCTGATTGGAGCGCTCAGATGAGTACAAGGACAAAGATGGTGATGATGATGATGATGATGATGATGATGGGGAAGTCTGACGCTCGTCCTTGCTGCATCAAGCCACACTCCCCACTCGCGCCCTCACCCCGGCCTGAGGCACATGGAGCCCAGCTTACCGGACTACTGCAGGGACCCCAGTAAGACTTGGGGGAGGTGGGGGGCGGTTGTGGGACTAGGTGTGTGAAGGGTTCCCCTGGGGTCCCCAGGAACTCTCTCTCTGGGGTCCTCCTGAACTCTCTCTGCATGGGGTCTGTTTTCTTTTCTTTATGGGTTGTTTTTATTACACTGTCTGTGGCAATCAGGATTTGCCTATTTCTTATTTAAGTTTTCGTTTTTAATGTAAGTGTGTTTTTTGAAGTTCATTCCCAGTGTGTGACTCTCATTTTGTGTGCAGGTGCAGAGATGGAGTGGCTGTGTGTGGTGATGTTTCTGATCAGCGGACCTGCGTCTGCCGGTGCCCAGTTTAACGGCTATAATTGTGACGCCAACTTCCACAGCCGCTTTCCTGGTAAGAGAGATGCTTCAGGTTGAGGTGCTCTTGGAAGCTTTACAATTCCACAACCGTTACTTAATATTGTTCATGTGTTGGAATGGCTAGCAGAGGAATATTATTTCAATATGTCAAACCCTCTCAGACTCAAATTATTAGCAAATCTCTGGCACTCATACTATTCTTTCTTTTCATGTTGTCCCCTCTGACTCTCTCTCTCTCTCTCCTATTCACTCACTCTCTCCTCTTCTACCTATCAATATCCCCCCACTCTACCTCCTATCTCCTCTCTCTATCACTTCATCTCTTTGTGTCTTTCTCCCTTTTTCTTTTTCTGTATTTCTCTCCCTTCCCATGCCTCTCTGTCTCTTTATCTCTCTCTCGCTCCTAACACTGCCTCTGTCTGTCTGTCCGTCCCCCCACTCCTCACCCCCCCCCCCCCCCCCCCCCCCCACACACACACACACATACACACACCCTCCTCAGGTGAGCGTGACATCAATGTGTACTGTGGCGTGCAGACCATCACGCTGAAGATTAACTTCTGCCCGGTGCTCTTCTCGGGCTACACCTCCTCTGACCTGGCTCTCAACGGTCGCCATGGTGAGGCCCATTGTCGAGGCTTCATCAACAACAACACCTTCCCCACCGCGGTGCTCTTCAGCATCAGCCTCAGCACACTGGAGGCCTGCGGAAACACACTGGAGGTGTGTTGTTTGTGTGTGTTGTAGTGTGTGTGTGTGTGTGTGTGTGTGTGTGTGTGTATGTGTGTGTGTGTGTGTGTGTGTGTGTGTGTGAAACTGTGGGCCAGAACTAAGTATGATTGAGGCCAGAAAGCCAATTTTGAGTTCTGTTTGGGTTGGATCCTTAGCCAGGGCGTGAATTGTCTTTATGGACAGTGCTGCTCTGTAGATTGGAAGAGTTTGGTTGTTGGAATTTGACCAATAGAGTTCAATGTTGTTCAATATGACCAGAGGTTGAATATGACCAGAGGTGTGTTCAAATTCCTTAAACAGAGGAGAACATTCACAGCGAACATTTGTCTGAACAGACATATTTGAACGATTTTGTGTCAACAGTCTAAGTGTGTTAGACTGTGTAAGTGTGTAAGTGTGTTGGACTATGTAAGTGTGTTGGACTGTGTAAGTGTGTAAGTGTGTTGGACTGTGTAAGTGTGTTAGACTGTGTAAGTGTGTTGGACTGTGTAAGTGTGTTAGACTGTGTAAGTTTGTAAGTGTGTTAGACTGTGTAAGTGTGTAAGTGTGTTGGACTGTGTAAGTGTGTTGGACTGTGTAAGTGTGTAAGTAGACTGTGTAAGTGTGTTGGACTGTGTAAGTGTGTTAGACTGTGTAAGTGTGTAAGTGTGCTAGACTGTGTAAGTGTGTTGGACTGTGTAAGTGTGTTATACTGTGTAAGTTTGTAAGTGTGTTAGACTAGTGTGTAAGTGTGTTGGACTGTGTAAGTGTGTTGGACTGTGTAACTGTGTAAGTGTGTTGGACTGTGAAGGTGTGTTGGACTGTGTAAGTGTGTAAGTGTGTTGGACTGTGTAAGTGTGTTGGACTGTGAAGGTGTGTTGGACTGTGTAACTGTGTAAGTGTGTTGGACTGTGTAAGTGTATTCGACTTTGTAAGTGTGTTAGGCTGTGTAAGTGTGTTCGACTGTGTAAGTGTGTTAGTGTGTTCGACTGTGTAAGTGTGTTAGACTGTATAAGTGTGTTAGGAGAGATGGCAGTGATGCATCTGATCTAGCTGGAGCTCACTGTCCTCCAGGTAATAGTGCACCTAGTTATGATGGAGCTACAGGTACATGAGCAGCAGGTGTAATATAGTACAGTAATATAGAGTGATGTAGTTATGTGTGGGGTGGCTCTCCATATCATGTGCAAGCTGCCATTGAGATGTAGCTTACAGCCACAGGTGTGATACTATATGGGCACAAGTGTTGCAGGTGCAGGTATGTAGGTTCAGGTGTGACGCTGTGACGGAGCTACCTTCAGGTGTGTCATACAGGTAGTCACAGGTGATGTTCCCTCACCGCTGCTCCTTTTTGAGATTCTCTCCGCCCACAGGTGTCCACGGCTCCAGGTGTGAACGCCTACGGCAATGCATCCATGGTGCAGATGGGGAACGTGTCGGGCTTTATCGACACCCCCGACCCCCCCACCCTCATCAGCTACCTCCCTGGCCTGCTGTACAAGTTCAGCTGCAGCTACCCGCTTGAGTACCTCATCAACAACACACAACTGGCATCGTAAGACTACACACACACACACACACACACACTCAACAAACACGCTAGCAAACACATACACACACACACACACACACACACACACACACACACACACACACACACACACACACATTACACTGGCATCGTAAGTCCACATACACACACACTCAACAAACACACTAACATAATAAGACTACACACACACACACACACACACACCACACTGGCATCGTAAGTCTAGACACACCTCATTGCCATCATAAGTCTATACAGACCTCAGTGTACTGTAAAGCTGCCCAAGCTGCCGGCTGCCCAGTCCAAAGGGCATCAGCAGGGAGACATTTCCCTGTGTATTGCAGAGAAGCGGATACTCTCCTATTGTGGACTCATGAGGAAACACTGGTCAACAAGCCTTTTTGTAATATTCCTTCCTACATTACCCATAGTTCATAGTCCTGCTTATTGTGATTGCTTATTTTGTTCCTCAGGTCCTCTGCTGCAATATCTGTAAAAGACAGCAATGGCACGTTTGTGAGCACGTTGAGTTTGGTGCTGTATAATGTAAGTAGGTTCACACACACACACACACATGCACACAAACACACACACACACACACCCACACACACCCACACACACACATTCCTCAGGAAAGACTTTACATAATGTCTACATCTGATATATGGTGTGTGTGTGTGTGTGTGTGTGTGTGTGTGTGTGTGTGTGTTATTATTAGGACTCAAACTATTACCAGCAGCTGTCCATCCCCATGGGCGGACTGGCTCTGAAGACTCGAGTGTTTGCTGCGGTGAAGGCTACTAATCTCGACCGCAGGTGCTGCTGAGTTACAGAATTTACATGAGATCAAATCCATTAGCCAGTCAAACATTAGCTTCTGCATTATGGTTACATTGCATTAGATGATGTTATGTTACATTATGCGATATTATTCACTGCCCATCAATATCGCATTACGTTTTCCAATATCACAATCATTCTCCATGTTACGTCATGTCGTCACAACACTTCACAATACATTCATATTTGTATGTGCTAGTTTGTTTGATCGTGTTTCAGTGAAACTCAGGATAAATACCCCCCCCCCCCCCCACACACACACACACACACACACACACCCCTCCCCCACCCACTTAAACTGATTTCATCTCCATGTGCTGGTCTGTGAGGCAGCGCCAGAGGCAGGAGGACTGGTATTCGGCTCTGCTCCCCTGTGAGTGGCTGCTGTTGTGCTGGAGCCGATCATCCAGTCTGCGTCTGCGTCTCTGAATGACTGCGCTGCACCGCGCTGTGCTGCGCTGCACTGCGCTGTGTTGTGTTGTTCCAGATGGAGCGTCCTGATGGACTACTGTTATGCCACTCCCTCGGGGAACCCTAACGACCACATCCACTACGACCTTTTCTTCGGGTAATGCCGCATGTTTGTTTCCCACTCTGCGCCGCATCTGAAAGGGGCCCATTACCCTCTCTGGAGCGCCGCCATTGTCCAGGAGACACACAATGGGCTCTGGGGCTGAGAAGCAGCTTTCAGGGGCAGAGATGGCCCCAAGGTTTGGTGGGGCCCCTTGGGTTTGATCTGGATTGCAGTAAGGGGGGTGGGAGGCATCTGCAGTGAGGAGAGGGCCCTCTAGGGTTTGATTTGGGCAGGGGGGGTCGTATTGGGGGGAGATGAGGGGGGGTCTAGGGTTTGACCTGGATCGGTGGGGGACACCAAGACCCTTGCATGAACTCTGTTTACACTGTTTGCTCTCCGTATGTGTTAGTAGGAACCTAAACTCAGGAACTGCGCAAAAATGGAGTGGTAACTATAGTAACAGAACAGTAACCATAGTACCAGTTCACCAAGTACAACATGTATGCCTAAGGTCTGAAACCTCTGGCCCTTATCATTGAGATGGGCTTGGTGCTGCAGCTTTGGTTCCTGGTTTAGCCCTTTTTAAGCCTCCCCCAGCAATATTAAAGACATGCCGGGCAAGGCCCCTATGTTCACGCTCCAGGTTAGGCAGGCTTAGCCCGCTCTATGGTGTTTTATGCCCCCAACGTCATCTTCCAGGCAGCGCTGCCACCGCTGACTTAAAGGCACCTAATCCTAACCCTAATCCTAACCCTAACCCATGCCTCACCATAGCGCCTTTCAGGCAGCGCTGCCTTGAAGACAACGTTGGGGGCATAAAACACCAAGAAACGTTTAGCCCACAGTGTAATCTGGGCCTGAGACCCGTTCATGGTGGGTTCTGTTCCCTCTGGACCCAGGTGCCAGAAAGACCCGCAGACGACGGTTCTGGAGAACGGGAAGAGCCAGATGGGCCGCTTCTCGTTCGAGGTGTTCCGCTTCGTCAAGCACCGCAACCAGAAGATGTCTACCATTTTCCTGCACTGTATCACCAAGCTGTGTCGCCCTGACGACTGCGCCATTCTCATGCCAGTATGTACTCTCAGAGTAGACAGCTTAATATGCTTTGTGAACAACATTTAATAACGCTGCTGGGATTAGATCGTATCACTGTGTTATGTTTTTCCTGTTCTTAATTAAACTGTGCAGTGAATGTCATACATTAATGCTTGCCATCATGACAGAGATGGCACAAGGGAATCTACTTAACCTATCCACTCTCCTCCCTCTCCCTTCTCTCCTCTCTCTCTCCTCTCTTCCATCTCTCCTCTCTCCCCTTTCTCTTCCCTGTCTTCTCTCTCTCCTCTTTCCCCTCTCTCTTCCTGTCTTCTCTCTCTCCTCTCTCCCCTCTCTCTTCCCTGTCTTCTCTCTCTCCTCTTTCCCCTTTGTCTTCCCTGTCTTCTCTCTCTCCTCTCTCCCCTCTCTCTTCCCTCTCTTCTCTCTCCACTCACATAGATCTGCAGTAGAAGGAGGAGAGAGGAGGTGGAGATCCGGAGAAGAGAGGGGTCAGAGGTCAGATCGGGGGGCAGTCGAGACTCAGGAAACACTGTCATCACCGCCGGCCCCATCATCACACGAGGGGGTGAGCAATAAACACCTACACACTCACAAACACACACACACACACACACACACACACGCACGCACACACACACACACACACACACACACACACACACACACACAGATGATGATGATGATGATGATGAGCTCACCTATATTTTCTGTCTTGCAGATGAAACCCTGAGCAACAACTCAGAGCTGGGTAAGGTCCTTCTCTAATATCACATACACACACACACACACACAAGTGCGCACACACACACAGACAGACCCTGTTGTTGAGGCTGGACATGTGTGAGGTGTTTCTTTTAAAAACAGGGCAGTCCAGTATAATAGCACAGGTATCTGTGTCTACTTAAAGCTTTCACCACTCCCTGTGTCCCCTCCTTTCTTTCTTAATTTCCTTTCTCTCTCTCTCTCTCTCTCTCTCTCTCTCTCTCTCTCTCTCTCTCTCTCTCTCTCTCTCTCCTTAGCTCCGGTGAAGGGCCCTTTTCTGCGCGTGAACTCTGTGACTGCTGCTCTGTTGTCGGGCATCGGCGTTTTAGGTGTTGTGAGCTTCAGCCTCTTCCTGTTCCTGCTGCGGTTGCTACGGAGACCTGCCATGCCCACTGGCTCAGGGGGACACAATCCTAACTTCAAGTGACGCACGCATGCACGCATGCCCGTACGCACACACGCACACACCCACGCACGCACGCACGCACGCACGCACACACGCACGCACACACACACATACACCTGCATATGTAACTGTGTTCATGTGGGATGGAAATGTTAATATGTGAATTATCAGTTAATTGGGCTATTATTCCCTGTGGTTATTACCAAATGGTTAGATATGTATTCACTGAGATACCAGTAGCTAAACAGAAAAAGAGAAAGAAAGAAAGAAAGAAAGAAAGAAAGAAAGAAAGAAAGAAGGATTCATTCTTTGAGCCGTTTTAACTTGTTAGTGTTTTGGTGGATGTGATCATAGCCTGCATGTTTACCATGTGATAAAATGTCATTATTCTGAATAAATCAAAGTCTCTACTCTGGTGATCTTTTTTAATAAAAGACTGATGTTATCTCTTGGGTTATGCTTGATTTCAAATGTCCTGACTACATTGCTTTTAATGTGTGTGTGTGTGTGTGTGTGTGTGTGTGTGTGTGTGTGTGTGTGTGTGTGTATTTGTGTGTGTTTGTGTGTCTGTGTGTTAGAGCTCTACTATTGCACTCCTGGAATGGTAGAGAGACATCCTTGCCTGCATGTGAGCGAGTGAGCACGTCACTGTCTCTATGTGTGTGTGCGTGTGTTTGTGTGCATGTATTTGCATGTGTGTGCGTGATGTGTTTGCGTGTGTGTGCATGTCACAGAGGTCTGTGGCACCACCCAGTGCTGTCGTTTGACCCTGATCAGGATGACAGGATCCCATGGGCCTCGAGTTTCCCCTACCCCGCATTCCTAGAACTTCACCTGCCTTTCCGGCCGCAGCACGAAAACTCCCTCCGTGTACGCCTGAGCCTCGCTGCTTCAGATGAGGGGGCAGAACAAAGCAGTCAACACACCTGCACACACATACACACACACACAGACACACACACACACACACACACACAGACACACACACACACACACAGACACACACACACACACACACACAGACACACACACACACACACACACACACACAGACACACACACACACACACACACACACACACACACAGACACACACACACACACACACACACACACACACACACACACACACACACACACACACACACTGAGTGAATAATCTCAAATTGCACCAATGCAAACAGCAAAGGGGGTTTGTTAGCGGAGCTGAAAATAGGGTCTCTCTGGGAACAGCCTTTCTGCCATATTAGAGCCCAGCCAACCCACAGCTCTCTGAGGTGGCACACAGTCTCCCTCTCAGGCAGGGCAGAGGAGTCCCAGACCGAAGTGCCAAGACTTCGCTGTTCAGAGGAGGTTATGTAAATTTGTACTTATGAATATTCCTTCATTTACATAACAAAAGCTGTTGTATGCTGCATATTTCTGTCACTCCAAATATTTACTTTAATCTTTTATATCAGTAGCGTCCCAAACTGCCGGCTCTGTGTGGAAGAAGGCTGTCAGAGTCAATAACATGGTAGTGAGTGTAGATAAGCACTGAGAGCTCAGAGCAGATCAGAGGAACCTTTAGAGGAACCTTCAGAGGAACCTTTACAGGAACTGAACAGGCGCCTCGGTGGTGCCTTCAGATCTCAAACGAGAAGTAGTGGGGGATTTCCCTAATCCAAACCACAGCTACAGCTACAGCTTTATAAGAACTGTGGCAGAGACTCCATCAGGCAATTCTGATGAGATTAACAAAATGGTCTTGGGGTTGTTCCATATCAATTCAACACAAACATATTGGATTTCACACACTATGATCTCAGATTTTTGAGATAGGAGGGAAATGTTTTTAAAAAGTGGTCCAAATTAAATATTCGCTGCAATTTTAGAGGGTGTGTCCATCCTTCTTTAAAAAGACTCATCTCAGCATTAAAAAAAGAGATATCAGGCTGAAATTTTCTCCATATATATGGAAAGAGCCCTTGGTTCATATGAGGCCCTATGATGAATTATGCTTTATTTACCCATGTCTATCATCCACCTGTTAACTATGTGTGGGCAGAAGGTAGCCTACCTGCCTGCCTGTCTGAATGCCTGTATTAGCACCATCTGATTAATGCATTTGATGGCCCAATACTTTCACTCCCACACTTCTTTGCGTGTCCTAAGGCTATGAAATATGTGTGCTGTCAACAGACATGAGGTCATGCAACTCTGGAAAGAAAGGCTGCGATGGTAACTGCACCTCTTTCGGGTCCATGCAGCGTGAGGAAGAGAGACCCGCCCTGTTGTTTCTGAATCCCCTGAGAGGTCGTGGATACTTTATTAAGTTTCATATTAGAACAGTTAAGAGGGAGACTCTGGGTCATTGTATAAGGATGTGACTTTGAAGGTGAGGTGTAAGGTTTCTTCTTGTTCCTCAGGTCAAGACCATCACACCTGTTCACAAAACAACAATAACAAACACACACCCACACACCAAATGTCCCACACACACACACACTCCTAACACACGCATACACCAAACGCCTTTGACCTTGTTTTTCAGCCAATCCCCAGCTGGTGGTGAGTCTATAAAAGTCCCCCTGTGTTAATATATAGATCCAGCGACGGCCTCCACACACACTTCAGTAGTGAGCTTGCTTCAGTCTGGTCCTCTAGGATCTTCAGGCTGCACTGTTAGTGTGTAAACTAACTGGATATTCTGCGCTGTGATTGTGTGTTCGGACTGGTCAGTGTGCGCTGTGAGAGTGTGTTCTGATTGGACAACGCGGACACCTCTGTAACTTATCGACAGGTGCAGTGTGTATTGCATCCGAGGAGATATCTTGTGGGATTTTTCCTCTACGGAGAGATCCGGTGTGATTCGGTGAGATCCGGTGTGGCGTGCGGTTGCTGTGTGATGCAGTGTGACAGCCGGCCTGCTGGGATGGGGTTCGTTTGCCTGCTCGTGGCGAGCCTCATGGTCCGAGGTCACCTGGCGCTCACCGTGGGTGAGTGCGGATCTCAAGCCAGACGGCCAGGTGAGTGTGTGTGTGGTGGTGCACCTGGTGAAGGAACCAACATGAGTGTGGTGGAATGGGGTCAGCCCAATGTTCCCACAGCCCAATGGTACCACATTTCTAGATTAGGGTTAGGGTTAGGGTCTGGAAACATAGAGCTGTGGGAACATAGGCACGCTCCCAGAGGAACACCTGGTGAAGGAACCTACATTAGCGTGGTGGAACACCTGGTGAAGGAACCTACATTAGCGTGGTGGAACACCAGGTGAAGAAACCTACATTAGCGTGGTGGAACCCCTGGTGAAGAAACCTACATTAGTAGGTTGCCAGCTACACGCTTTAAGACACCAAGCTTCTTGTTTGCTTCAGGCCAATTGAACATGTCTCTCTCTAGTCTGTGAGTTGTTTTGGGTAAAAGGATGTAAAGCTAGTAGATGCTAAAGAGGGTAAAAGATGCTAGAGATGCAAAAGAACTCTATCACAACTATAACATCACAAACATTATTTTAGAAGAACACACTCAGTGTGTTCAGTATATTGGTTTGTTTATAATAAGTGTATAACAACCCATGCAATGTCAAATGCACTATATGCTGCACTTTTGTAATGTATTTTTACTGTTAAAGTTGTTGTAGGACTGTATTGAGTATTACTTGTTGGAATGTGGATTTGATGTGGCCCCCAGGAAGACTAGCGAACTGCTATGGGACAAGTTAATGGGGATCCTTTAATAAAACATAATAAAACAAGCCAACTCTGTGTTGTTGTCACCTAATGACCAACAGAGTACACCGACATCACAGTGGTGTGTAGGACCAGCTCCATTGAACTGGCCATCCAGGTGTGCCCTGTCATCTATACTGGCTACAATGAGAGCCTCCTGATCCTCAACTACATCACAGACCAGAGCGGCTGCCGTGGCACCCTGGACGAGTCGGTCACGCCGCCCGTGGTGCGCTTCACCTTCCCGCTGAGACAAGCAGACGCCTGCGGCAGCATCTTCCTGGTAAGAGGAGGGAGGAGAGGAAGATATGGAAGGAGAGGAGGGAGAAGAGGAGGATACAGAGATGAGAAGAGAGGAGGGGAGGGAGGAGGAGGAGGTTATGGATGGAGAGGAGAGGAGAAGAGGAGGAAAAAGGAGGATATGGAGAGAGATGAGAGGACGGGAGGATATGAAGGGAGAGGAGAAGAGGGAGGAGGAGGAGGATATGGATGCAGAGGACAGGAGAAGAAGATGAGAGAGGAGAGGAGAGAAATGTGAAGAGGACCTGTGTGTTATAGAATTGCACCAGACCATCAAATATTGTGGACTTCTTATTGGCTGGGTTCTCTAGATAGATTCATTGTAATGTGTATAACAAAAGACTACTGAGACTAGACTTATCTTTCGTAATATCCCATGGTATCATTCACAGGAATATGAAGACAAATGTGTGTATGTGTGGGCGAAAAACATGTTTTGACTGCTCTTTTTTTATATACACATAGACATTTGTCTGAGGTCTGTTGATCTGTCATTGTATGCGTATTAATCTGTAGTTCATCTCCCATGATGACCCTGTGGCGCGTAAACATTACTCTGATGGTCACTGGTAAACTCTCCTCTTCCTCTGTGGTGTTCAGACGACCAGCACTCCCGGGACAGGTGTGTTTGCTGACTTCTCCAACATCCAGACGGTCAACATCAGCGGGGTCGTCCGCTCGTACGACCCCACTGTTGGTATGGTGACCTACAATGCTGAGTTGAAGTACCTGTATTCTTGCTCATACCCACTGGAATACTTCATCAACAACACCCAAGTGGGAGTGTATGTACACACACACACACACACACACACACACACACACACTGACAGTTATTTAGTTATTTATCTCTATATATGCTCATTCATCTTTGCACCAGTGACTAATTTCTCTGCATCTCCCCATTCCACTCCTTTTCTCTCTTCTCCTCTCTCCTCTTCTTCTTTTCTCTCTTTTGTGTTTTTCTCTTCTCTGCAGGTCTTCATCATCCATAGCAGTGAAGGACAACAATGGCAGTTTCATCAGCACCCTGAGGATGCAGCTGTTTAGTGTAAGACAGCAGCAAACACACACACACACACACACACACACACACACACACACACACAAACATACCTACCTAACATACATACTTACCACGCCTGCACTGCTGTACTGGCTCCTCCTGACACACTGTCTCCTGTCTCACACTGGGCTATATGTGCAGAGACTCACTGCGTATGTGTGTGTGTGTGTGTGTGTGTGTGTGTGTGAAAATGTCAATCAGGATCAAAACTACACCACCCCTCTAATCATCCCACCCCTGGGCATAGAGTTGAGGACAGACATCTTCGTGCAGGTCATCGCTGCAAACCTGACATCCCAGTAAGTCCATCTCCTTGACTAGTGTAACCAGATGTGAAGTATGCCTGGATGTGTGTGTGTTTTAGTGTGTGTGTGTGTGTGTGTGTGTGTGTGTGTGTGTGTATGTGTGTGTAATGTGTGTAACTGTGTGTGTGCAGGTACCATGTGCTTCTGGACCGTTGCTATGCCTCCATATTACCCCAGCCCTCCAACTCCACCTTCTTCAACCTCTTTGTGTCGTAAGTCTGCAGGGGACACATCACACACACACTAACACACACACACACACCCTATCACGAGCGCTGTGATTGGATGACGTCCACGGCGTCAGCCAATAGAAATTCCTATGGTTTGATACTAGACGTACAGGCTGAGCAAATTAATTGGCCGCCGCTAGGGTGCATCTAGATTTCTAGGCTAGGTTCCCACTTTAAGTGAAATGCAAAATTCCATGACTTTTCCCTGACAAAAACCTGAATTTCCATGACTGCTATAATGAATGATACAATATACCAGCAAACAATTTCAGAGTAACTGCGTAGTGTTCAAGAGTCTTTGACTTTTTTTTAGAGTGGGAGATGAATAATTGGGCATTGAATAAACAAAGTTAAGCTAACCATAACCACTCAAGCAAACAGTAAAGCTAATAACGAGATATACCAGTACATCAATTCTGCGTCGAAATATATTTGTCTTACAGTAATGTATTTAAGTGCATTTTAAACTGCTACAACAAAATTATAAACAATTCCTGACTGGCGATGTCTGAAATAGAATTTCCATGATATTCAAGAAATTCCATAACCCGTGAGAACCCTGTGCATTTATTCATTTACATTTACAGATGTCAGATCTAAGGGAACACCTAGTGTAGTGTTACACATTTACACATTTATTCATTTAGCTGTAGCCTGACGTCATACTCAATTCTAGTCAGAATTTGAGTCTGATACTGCTCCATTGGGACATGATTATGGGGCGTGTATCAACCAATACAGTGGGGAAAATGCCTCTGCACTCAATTAGATAGACCTCAGAGCAACGAAATAGCTTACCGTGAGCTGTAGGAAGAACACCCGAACCATCCTTCTTCCCCACAAATGCATAAACATTGTTTTCTGGTTGTTTTTATAAAGTTATTGTGCTGTCAATATATTGTGCAACACCCACAGTGAAATCTAAGACCACGAATTACGTAGTAGGGTAGGCTGTTCCGAAAAATGGATATTTCCCCTCCGTTTTTAAAATTAAATCCGTCCACACCGTTGCTAAAACAGCTGGGGAAGAGTGCCACAAACCCCTCGAGCAAACAGGTGGCCATTCAGAGATTTCAAACAAATGACATGTCACAATGCAAAAACAACATTTTCCCTTGATGAAAGTGAAACCGCATATCCACTTTGGCCAAAGTTCTCAGAAATAATCGTTTTCAGTGATATAACCTCCATTTTCATGTAAATGCAAGGCCTAACCGTATCTAAATATATGCATTTTTCCTATGTGTAAAAGGGGTCTTAGAAGCCATCTGTCTAATGTGATAGTCGAGGCACTGTTGCTCATCTGTCCATCATCATACAAAGCCCAATTTGATTGGTCCGAACAGCTCAGGTTTGGGCACAGTTGCCCATAACGGAACAAGTCCAGACCGAACTTCCCGACCTCAAATGTTGTGGGCGGGGCTAAGTTTGGCTGGCATTTGGCCGGGCTAATTTAGCTGATTCTTTTATCCGAACAACTCACAGTGAGGAATAACATTCAGGCTGCAGTGCAATAGGAGGCCCTATAGTATAAATAGTGATCAATAATCTGAGTTGTTTTAGTGTGGAATCAGAGGCAGTGGGATTGATCTCATTGCTGTCAGGTCACTGATGCGCTCTTGTCCTGTAATGAGTGCACCTGTGCTGGCGTGTGTGCACTTGTGAGGTTCCCTTGTCGTTCTAAGGTGCTCCGTGGACCAGATGACCACCATGTTGGAGAATGGGGACAGCCAGAAGGCCCGGTTCTCCTTCCCTGCGTTCCGCTTCACAGAACAGCAGAACCAGACCATCTCCACCTACTACCTGCACTGCATCACCAGGCTCTGTGAGATCAGCACCTGCAGCCAGTTTAAGGTGTGTGTGTGTGTGTGTGTGTGTGTGTGTGTATTAGGGAATCCTGGTCTAGCGACCCGCGTTACATGTCTAGGGATATCCCTACGTTGCTCAGACCTTAAACCCCCTAATCTGGATGTGTGCAGAGGACGTGTCAGTCAGGATTTTTGAGCTTGGTGTGAATGAGAAGCCAAAGGGGCGGCCAGCTTACCTTTCCGTTGGGCCACCTCGCTCTTGCCTCTCCAAGGTGTCCAGCTCGCGCTTGGTGTCCACCGTGCGGGAAACCCCACGGTGATGCAGGATGGAAACGAACAAACAAACAAACAAACGAAAACGGGCCCCAAACAAAACCAAACCACCACTAAACCAAACAGAATATTAATCCAAGTGCACAGTTCATATATTGCACGGCGAAGCAGCTGGGAGGTTCACAGCATCGGCCCAGTAGCTGAGTTCCCCAGTTCTCAGAGCCTCTCCCGATTGACTGCCATTCCGCACGTCTTATAGTCAATCACACCATAAGACGGGAGTAGCTGGCGCCCCTTGTGGATGGAGGATGTTTGTGTGTGTGATAGTGGGCTGTCTGATCTTGTGTAGGTTTGAGCAACCCCCAATACATAACAGTGTGTGTGTGTGTGTGTGTGTGTGTGTGTGTGTGTGTGTGTGTCCATGCCCTGCTCAGTCCTGTGTTTCCTCTACAGCAATGTCTACGTCATCAGCGGGATGCCTAGACCGTGTGTGTGTGTTTGTATGTGTGTGGTTGTGTGTGTGTATATGTATGTGTGTGTGTGTGTGTGTGTGTGTCCATGCTGACTCCTGTGTTTCCTGCACAGGTATGTAACAACCCCAGTGGGCGGCGGCGGCGGGATGCTGAGATCACCAACATCCAGGAAGGCCTGTCTGGCCCCACCCTCATCACCTCCGTCCCCATCAGGACCCAGAGTGACACCCGTACGTACACCACACACACACACACACACACACACACACACACACTTTCTTCTCCCCTCCCTTCCTCTCTTTTCCTCTCCCCTGAAAACACATGAAAGCACATTACCAGGCTGCACTGGGAGGTTTGGGGCGGGATTTATACCTTCTTGGAGTTTTTTTTACTGTATAAGCCTCCAACAGACGATCTACAATGGAGGCTCGTCCACGGGGCTATAACTACAAACAGACACACCTGATTCCAGCAATTGGGAGGGAGTGTCCCTTTTGTGGGTTGTAGGAGACTATTGAGCACCTTTTTCTTTTCTGTGAAAGATTGGGGGAGTTCTTTGAGCTCCTGGGTGCCTGGGCAACGAAAATAGGAATAGTGTTTTCCTTTCAATTTTTCATTGAAGGTACTGTGTACAAGGTCAAAAGGAAATGTGAAATGTGTTGTTCATTTTTTGTTGGGTGCAGCAAAAATGGCTATCTAAAGGAAGTACAAAATGTCGGGGCGAGTTTTAACCAATCCTGATGAGGTGTCTGTAACAATGTCTTTACTGATATTGTTTCAGTAAAGGTGTGTTAAAGGGGAAATGCGGTGTAAAATGGATTTTGGATAAATCGTTTGAGTCGTTTCCGGTCGGTGCCAACTTGAAATTAAGTCACTACAACAGAGATCTTTCATGTACGTACACGAAAGTACATACTTTGAAGTACTTCCTTCAAAAACACGCAAGATCTGTGTTGTTTCAAGATGCCACTGACCGGCAAACGACTCAAGGTATTGTCTGTATACAGTCCTTTTTAATGTACTATCTGTACATTTACAAAGTTGTCAATGCCTTGTTTTATATGTTAGGACCCTCATTATACTACCAAAGAAGTGTCAGGCTACTTTGAGCCTTGTAAATGGTTTAAAATTAGCGATTTCTTTTTACCATGCAAATGCCCTTAATGCTAGCTGTTAGCATTTTGGAAGCATCGACTAAAAACAGGCTAGTTTAGAATGCATTGGATTAGCGTTTTTTGCTCCCCAACGAACGTTCGAACTCGTTATCATGCAAAGCATATCCAAAATCCATTTTACACCGGATTTCCCCTTTGAGCCTCTCCCCTCCCCTCCTCCCCTCTTTTCCTCTCCCCTCCTCCCCTCTTTTCCTCTCCCCTCCCCTCCTCCCCTCCCCTCCTCCCCTCTTTTCCTCTCCCCTCCTCCCCTCTTTTCCCCTCCCCTCCCCTCCTCCCCTCTTTTCCTCTCCCCTCCTCCCCTCTTTTCCTCTCCCCTCCCCTGCTTTCCTCTCCCCTCCCCTCTTTTCCTCTCCCCTCCCCTCCTCCCCTCTTTTCCCCTCCCCTCCCCTCCTCCCCTCTTTTCCTCTCCCCTCCCCTGCTTTCCTCTCCCCTCCCCTCCTCCCCTCTTTTCCTCTCCCCTCCCCTCCTCCCCTCTTTTCCTCTCCCCTCCCCTGCTTTCCTCTCCCTTTTCTTCAAACCTCTTCTTCTCTCCTCCCCTCTCCTTTTATAATCATAAAGATGTTTTTTTTTTTTTTTGCATTATTTAAATAATAAATAAAATAAATGCAAACTCACTAACTAACTGTTGCGTTGTCAATTGCCTTTCAGCTCTGACCTCTAAAGAGGAGGGTAAGTAGTTTGAAACACACACACACTACAGCAATAAGTAAGTCATCTAATTCAGGTGACTTGATGTTTGTCTTAATGGTCATTTGTTATCTTCTTCTGCTGTACTCAGCCTTGTCTGGTGGCCCTAGAGACGGGGAACGCAGCGCGTCGGTGGGTCTTGGCATCGCGGTGGTCGTTCTGATCCTCGTCGGAGTCATCGCTGTTCTTCTAGCGTTGACCTTCTACCGGAGGCTCCGCCGGCTACGCTAACCGCTAACCAGCAGTCTCCTCACGACCGCACCATAGGCTACGTTGAAATGTGTAAGGCAGGTGGATAAAGAAGAAGTCTGTCTCCATACAAACAAATCCATGACCTCTGACAGACATTTTCTGCTTTTTGCATCACATAAATATAAGCATAGATGATGAACAAGAAAAAAACGGTCTGAAAAAATATTTAAAAAATGTTGAATGCTGTTAATTGCTAAACACTACACCTTTAGCCTTCTGTTTCTGCTGGACGAGTTGCCTTGCCACCCAGGTAGCGGTAACCCAGAAATTACCCTGAGTTGTTATGGGTCGGTTTGGCCCAGTCTTGCCCCAGACTCAGCTGCTGCCCGCAAGGAGTAGCCTACCACTTTATCCTATGCAGGGTCGGTTCGCCCATGAGAGTGCAAGCACAGCTGTTCCACACACACACACACACACACACACACACACACACACACGGAGGAGGGGTGTAGCTTACTGTAGCTTGATTATGCATGTAAGTAGATCAAAGAGCATCTGTGGTGAACTGACACAGGTGATAACTGACTTATAGCCACTTGTAGCCAAGTCATTTTCTTATAGTGAACATTATAAATATAACGTTCAAATATTATACAGCCCAACTGTTGTGTCAAGCCATTTCCATGGGCAGTCTATATAACAAAATTAAATTAATTAGTGACTTTTCTGTTACCAGTCAGTGTTAGATATTCATTATCAAATACTGAAAGATGGTCTTACAGAACATAGCACTTAGGTGTCTTAAGAGACAATAATAATGCAACAGGAAGCACTATGCAGATGATTTTCCCCACCTGCTCCTTGAGCGCCCCATTCACTCACCGACGGGCCTGTGAAGCTCTTAAGCACTTCCTGTTGATGGGAGCCTGCAGTGCAGGGGAAGGTGTGATGAACAGGGCTTAGGGCTGCTTAATGGTTTGTCAAGGGTTGGGCTTTTTTTTAATTTTTTTTTTTTAAGAACTAGCCTTAATGGCATTAATTTGTGTACTTTTTCATTCACATGGAGTATAACTATTAAAGCATCATGGACCCACTGTCACATGTGCTGTCTTACAATTTGTTTTAATTGTATTTATTCTTGTGGTTGTATTCATTTGTTCATATGCACTCATAAAGAGGTGATTGGTTGAAATAGGTAGGCGTCAGAGCAGCAATGGTAGCCATCCAGTCTTACCAGTCAGATAAATGTTATGGAAAGGACTGGCCACCAGGGGGCGATATGTGTTTTGTTTGTGGTCGCCCTCCATTTTGCGCTCAGCGAGTGGAGGACCCGCCCGACTGGATTTCACTTTGACCACTGCTGTGTACACAGCAGGTAACATATCCCTCACACATTCAGGAAACAGCATATCCAACAAACACTCATTAGAGGATTCCAGTCAACACATATTATGTCTAAAGTACATGTCTAAAGTCACTCAAATTCAAATAGGTTACATTAAAAGGGATTTAAGTCCTTTACAAAATTGCAATGGAATAACAATTATTGTGAATTTCTTATTGTCTGGATTCTCCAAATTTGTTGTAATGATTCATAAGTAACAAAAGCACAGGGCACATTAAATTAACATCTATCACGTAGGCCTTTAAGGATGTCAGTGTGTGTGTGTGTGTGTGTGTGTGGGGTGGGGGGCGGGGGTGGTAGGCCCTATGTGTGTGAAATTGACTATGCATGAAGCAATGGAGGATGATGGTTGATTTACTCTGATTAAGTGTTTTTTTTATGTCCACTGTGGAGGACACTGGCTTTATAGGATGCAGCCTATGGAGGAGCCAATGCCCAACAGTAAATCACACTGAAAGCTAACTGAAGCTACTGGGAATATCATTAGAGAGACAAAGCAGAAGCTCTGAGTTCATACCGCATAGGTCATGACAGCAGTCTGTGGCAATGACAACCGCCCCCTCCTTCCATTTACTATCCACATAGTAAAACAGCTGCTGATGAATGAGTCACTATCATGACTTCAAGTCTTACCGTAAGTCCTATCATAAGCAGATTCTCCACTGAACCCAGTGTCACTCAAAGTGCAATTCAGCTAATTGGGTCTAAATTAAATTAAAGCGAAATGGGATTCTTTCTGGGATATGGACGTTGGGGGATGGGGTCTTCTGTCTGATCCGATTTAGGCAGGGTAAATGTTATTGGGGCAGTGTGCATGTGTGTGTGTGTTTGTGTGTGTGAAGAGTTGTATGGTCATGGTGTATGCCATTGTCTGGTATGTGCTTTTCACGTTGGACCAAGTGTCTGTGCTTGTCACACTCACGCTGATTGTCATTCTCTCTCTGTGGCTGCTGAACCATCTGAGGAGATGTGTGTTTCAATCAATCTTCTTCATTCAACAGCCCAAGGCCAATGTTCCCAAGACTTTTTTTTTTTAACACTGTAAAGCATTCTTCAGTTATACCCTTGGGTCTACCCCAGGTTTTGACATGTTCATCAAAAGTTTACCATCGAAAGGTTGACCTGGACCAATCTCCGGCGATTTTTCACATAGATTAGATAGATTTTCATACAGATAGTACTCAATGACCTCTTGAATCAGAGATCTATGTGAAAATGTGCCGGAATTTTTAAATAAAACAACCGTTTTAGAGACTAAAAATGTCTTGTTAGTGTGCACGTAATTCGCTTTAATTTTTTTGTCCCTTTAGTGTCCTGTGAATGTATGAGAAACATGTTGCACACACACACACACACACAGACACACAAACACACAGTAACACACACACACACACACACAGACACACAAACACACAGTAACACACACACACACACACACACAGACACAAACACGAACACACACACACACACACACATACACACACAGTCACACACACACACACACACACATACACAAACACACAAACACACAGATGAAACATACATCTCCTGTATACAGTGGGTGAGTCACTGTTTCTAAAGAATTGGAAATGAAAGAGAAATGGACCAGACAGCAGAGGAAGACGATCAATCATGCAGGCTGAAGCTATGTGGAGACCTGAAGGATTCTGCAGAAGTCCACACACACACACACGATCAAGCAGTCTGAGTGGAGACCTGGAGGATTCTTCAGGACTCCACACACACACACACACACACACACACACACACAATCACATATTGGAGACCTGGAGGGTTCTGTACAACTCCCTTTGAAAACAAGTTTTGTGTCCTTTTTTGTGTCATGGAGAACCAGTTGTTTGTTTTGAGAGAAACTGAAAGAAAATAAAGGCTGCAGTGACATATCTCACTATGTGTGTGTGTGTGTGTGTCTTGAGAGTTCTATCAGAGTAAGATGTGACTGAGGGCCAGATGTACTAACGCTTTTGCGCCCACTTCAGGCGTATTTGTTTCGCAATGTGCGTGTAAAATCATTGCGAGGTATGTACAAACAGGCTGCAATGATGTAAAAGCACAAACTGCCTGTCGCGGGAGCTGAAAGTGGCAGATTGCGTTTGTCATGTCATGCATATGCATTCATGGGAGGATCCAGGGGAAAGTGGGAGTTTAGCGTAAAAAGATGGGAGGGGAAGAGTAAAGAGCGCCTAATTATGCATTCTGCGGTATGTACTAAGACTGTTCCTGAAAGCGCACGTCTATTCTGCAATCTGCGGTGTGTCCATGACGCTGATAACATTACGTTCGCAAATGTACGTACGTCTGGCCCTGAGTGTGCTTGCTTGTGTGTGTGTGTGTGTGTCTGTCTGTGACTGCGTGTGTGTCTCTGTGTGTGTCTGTGCGTGCAGAGATTTCATATACAGCAACAAAACACTCCTGGATAATATGTTAATTTCCATACTATTGTTTTATTATAAGCACACACGCACGCATGCATGCACAAACACAAAAGTTGCAAGAGTAAGGAATGGAGTAGGAGATGATGACAAATTGACTGAATCCTGTAAACGCACTGCCCGAAACCGCACTTTTGAAACCTGGTCCTAGGGTGGAAAAATCTGAAACCGTAGCCCTTGCGAGTTCTTTTGGACGGCGAAACCGCATACTTGCGTATTGATAATGTCACCACCACACCTCAGCTGCCCTGGACTTGACACTACTGTTGCCTAACAATACTAGTTTTCATACATGACATTACCTACGATTACACTCAGTAGGATAAATATCACAACTGGTGCTGCGCAGCGCCAATAGCTTATCATGACTTGGTGGACTAAACAGTGTTTTCCCTGTGTTTTCTTGATGCATTCTAGCTACTGTCAGTGACACGAGAGAACTAGTCAGAAGTTATTAGGGAAGTGTGGTGTAAGTTTAAATTAATTTGTGCATAGTGCCGGTGTCATTCATTATTTTACATGTCTTACAACATAAATAAATGCATTCATAGTCTAGTGAAGTCAGATATGAGCATACAAAGACGCTTAGAACTCATGTTAAGCCTATGCTAGATGCACACTAAATGCTAATGCACGATTTGATGCAGGCAAAAGTATCGACTATTATTACGTATTATAGCAATATTATAAATGTGGCGACGGAATAGCCTGGGACTTGGGCAGGCCAAGCGTTTAGTAGCCTATGCACTTGCGGTGATAGCCAAAACTAATGTGAATCGCGGACTATCCTACAATCAAAGAAAGTAAAGGAGATTATTTGTACCTGCGTATAGCCAAATAAAGGACCGGACTGCACCCTTCACAAACCGTAAAAATGAAGTTTATTAGTTTTACAGTTGACTACAGTTGACAGTTCACTATCAGTCCACACAAACAATTCTGGTTTCCTTGCACTAGCCATTTTCGTCGTAGCCTATTCTGTCTGTTTGTATAGCCTACAGCGCGCAAGCATAATCAAAGTCAATTTCTGTAACAGAAACAGTGCCACTTATAGGCCTGGGATATGAAGTAACGTGTTGAGTCGAGTTGAGATGGATCCGTTTGGACGCAAATATTCTTGATACAGTTCCAGGGAAGACGGAGGAAAAAAAGATCGGTTTGGTACGTGTGGACTAGCCCTCAGTGTATTACAACAACCAGGAGAGTTCTTTTCCCAACCTGCATGGGAGTCCTCTCTTTGGTTAGTGGTATGTTAGCTCATGGATTAGACTATAAATGAGGGGTTATGTTTGTGTGTCTCTCTTTCTGTGTGTGTGTATGTGTGTGTGTGTTTGTGTGTGTGTGTCTGAGAGAGAGAGCATCTGGGAGTGCATTTATATTTGTGTGTTTGTGTGTGTGTGTGTGTGTGTGTGTGTGTGAGTGCATTTATGTTTGTGTGTGTGTGTGTGTGTGTGTGTGTGTGTGTGTGTGTGTGTATTCTGTAGGATCAGCAGACATAAGGAGTGAGTATTTATTTGGGGAGTCTCCTTCCCCTCTGTCTGCCTGTGTTTGTTTATGTGCTGATCTCCCTCTCATTGAGTGCTGGCGCACTGGATTACTGCTGTTAGCAACACACAGGAAGAGAGAGAGAGAGAGACAGAGGGAGAGAGGGAGACAGAGACAAGGCCACCCACCTTGGACTGACACCTGGGACTTTAAGACTATATGAACACCCCAACCACCCACCCACAGACACATAACACACACACAAACACACACACACACACACACAAACACACACAAACACACACACACACACAGACACACCTTTAATGATGTCTGCTCTCCTCTGTGTCTGACGAGTGCACTTACACACAGATTGATAATGAAGCGCACTTGAGGCCACAGGTCATTACCATCAAGTACACTTGAACGCTGGTGTGATTATGCTCGTGACATATCCATGGTTAGTAAACAGATTTGCATGGTTAGTATGCAGAGCACCTACAAGTATCTGGGTCTCCACCTGGACAATAAACTGGACTGGTCAGCCAACACTGATGCACTCTACAAGAAAGGGCAGAGCAGGCTGTACTTCCTGAGGAGGCTGCGGTCCTTCAATGTGTGCAGTAAGCTCCTCAGGATGTTCTACCAGTCTGTTGTTGCCAGCGTCCTCTTCTATGCAGTAGTATGTTGGGGAGGAAGCACAAGGAAGAAGGATGCGGGGCGACTTGACAGGCTGGTAAGGAAAGCTGGCTCTGTAGTGGGAGCTGAACTGGAGTGCATCACTTCACTATCTGACAAAAGGACCCTGAACAAACTGATCAACATCTTGGACAATGAGTGTCACCCACTCCACAGCACTATTGTTAAGCAGAAGAGCCTGATCAGCTGGAGACTTCGCTCACTGCCTTGCACAACTGACAGACTGAGAAAGTCATTTGTCCCCAGGGCCATTGAACTGTTCAATGCCTCACTTAAGGGAAGAGGAGAGATAGACTTCTCTGCATAGTCTGTCTGCCTCTTCACCCCCTCCATGTTTGGATACTGTCTGTCCACTAGCCACTTTTACCACTGTCTTTATGCCTCACCTTTTGCGTGCTATATTAGCACATTAGCACATATGCATAACCCCCCCTCCATGCCACAGCCGAACTGTGGCCACACTTATACATTTTCTTTAAATAGTTAAATATATAGATATATAGACTTTACTTACTTTATTTCTGCATTGTTGCACTGTTGGACTTACTCATTTGCACTATCACCATGATCACTATCACCATTGCACTACCACCATGACACTCATTCACACAGAGCACCTTACCATACCTTACTATGCACAGAGAATCACAGGCTCAGTCCCTGCCTCAGTCATTGCAAGCGCCTCTGATTGATTAATCACCACTATGTGGATACTGTTTTTAGAATTGATTTAGATTAAGTGTTAGTTAGTATAATTTGTATTTTAGTATATTTAGCATATTCTTTATCTTCTACTGTCCTTATTGCTTAGTTGTGTTTTTATATTATATACTTTAATTACTCTTTCTGCTGTTAAAGAATGTGTTTGTGTTGTCTGTATGCTACTGAGACCTTGAATTTCCCCTGGGGATCAATAAAGTATCTATCTATCTATCTATCTATCTATCTATCTAGAGTAGAATAAGACTATAAAGTAAGTATAGTGGTACTGATGTTTGTATGGTTTGTCACAATGACAGAACGTAAACATGGCTATCTGAATGCATAGCATTTGTAAGTATTCTGTCAGCTGAACATGGTGATTTGATCGAATAGAATGTCTAGGTGTTCTGGCAGCTGAACATGTTTGTGGTAATATGAGCCTTCATTTATGTAAATGAACTAAGATGATTTTCAATCCTCAGACTGTTAAATAAAAAATTTAAAAAAAGAAAAAAACGCTTAGACGTTTTATCAGACCTCTTTCTGGATTTCCTGTTGGGTTGACAAAAATCCTGTAATTGGCTGTAATGGCGGCACAGTCTGTTCTGCTGACAGCCTGACAGCATTAATTCTGCCCACAGAATGGGCAGCCTGTAAATTATACATCTCCCTTCTGCTGAAGTGATGTCTGCATCGACAGCACATGTGGATGAACATCACAATCTCTGCTACCACAGAATCCATCTCATTCACACACACACACACAC
>NC_055973.1:20564829-20584829 GCF_018492685.1 Alosa sapidissima
GAGAAGACAGAGATATAGTGTGTGTGTGTGTTGAGGCTGGGTTCCTTTGGTGAGGGTGTGTGTTCAGCTAGAGAGGCATAAGGAGCAGGTCAACTTCAGCACATACACAGACGCGCACATTGATGTCGCCAAAATACACCCACTTTGCAGTTGTGGACACGTCTCAATCACTCTATTACAGACCCTTACAAAAATTAAAAATGTTTGCAGCAGATTTGCAGCAAACTTGTGGTTGATTTGTGGGAAACAAATGAGTTTACTAGAAAATATTACCAGAAGTTTGCCAGTGTTGGCCTCTAGAGGTAAACTTCCAGCAAAGTTCTGGCAACAATTAGAATTTTTTACAAAATGTTTGCCTTTTGCTTTTATTCAAATATGAATGGTGAAAGGAAATAAATGGGAGAGAGAGATGGGCAGACCTGCCTCTGTTTACCCCTCAGACTACAATTCACACACGTCATCGAAATCCTCATTTTTGAATTCCAACCGATCTGCAGCATGGTACAACACAGCACGTTTTCACTAGTGGCAAACGTGCTTACCAGTGATTTGCCACTACACTTAGCCAATAATGGCAAACTTCCAGTGAACTTCTGGTGACAAACCTAATTTGCAGAGGTGGAAAGTAACGAAATACATTTACTCACGTTACTGTATTGAGTATTTTTTCTGTGTATTTTGTATTTTTTAAGTAGTTTATAAAATCGGTATTTTAAATTTTACTTGAAAAACAGAAAGGGAGAGAAAAGAAATCGCGCCCTAAACCACTAGCCTAGTGATAATGATCAGCATGTAGCCTACAACAGGACATGAATCAAGCTGGCGCCATGCAGTCTTTCTGAAAGTGATGGAGATGGAGCTGGATCACGAGATGCATCAGATTACATGTGTAGCCTGAAAGTGTATTTTCCGCTATTTCAATGGGTTGTCTCAGTTCGTTTTAGCACTAATGATAGCGGAGATATTCAAGCAAACACCATGGGATTTCGTGTTTTGACGTTTGTGCTCACCTTTCTTTGGAAATAAGTTTATTAGCAGTTGTTTCCCCTCACTTTGATGTCTCTCTTTTTGGTAACCTGACTTGGCTTTCTTGGAGAAAACATTGCACCAGCAGCACAACAATTAGCGGTCCAGTACTAGCGATGCTCAACTAAATAAACAAAAGATAGACTACCTTATGAATCGTGCAGGCGGACTAAACCATTTAGCTCTTTAGCAAGGGAGAGTGAGAGTGACCTTAGACAGTTTTCACTATGTTTTGTATACAAAATCCAGTCAGTCAAACTTTAAATTTCGTCTGACATTCATTTTGACATTTAATTTGGAAGTTAAAATATTCAGGTAAAATAAATATATGGTGGACATATATATATATATATATATATTTTCAGTAATTAGCTTAAACTTCCAGTGAGTCTATTCGAAATTTTCACCACACATTATATTAACATATACAAAATCCAAACATAAGAGTTATGTGTATTAAAGTGGAATGACACAGGAAAAAAGTATTGAACGTGCCTACTGAAATTTCTTCAATACTTTGTGGAAAAGCCTTTGTTTGTAAAGACAGCTTCAAGACATTTCTTGTATGACAAAACATATCAGGTGTGATTTTGGCCCATTGTTCTAAACAGATTCCAGGGGTCCCTCTTGTGAATCCTGATCTTTAGTTACTTCCAGAACTGTTTAATTGAATTTAATTGAATTGGCTGCCTTCAAGTCTTTCTGGAGCTTTCTCCGAGTGGTCCTTGGCTCTTGGAATTGACTATCCTTCTGACTCCCTGGTCAGAAATATTGCGAGGAGATCCTGATGTTTCTTCCACTTGCAGATAATGGCTCCCATGCTGCTTACTGAAGATTCTGAAGTTTGAAATTAATCTGTAACCAGTTTCATTGATATGTTTTGCAACAATAAGGTTGCAAAGGTCTTGGGAGAGCTTTTTGCTTTTATCCATCATGAAATGTTTCTTGTGTGACACCTTGGTAATGAAAAACCTTTTTATAGCCCATCAATATACTAACCAAGCTTATATTAATTTGCACAGATAGAAAGGATAACTACTCTAACTACTTACAGATTCCAGCTCGTTCCTTCCCTTTCCTTGCCTTAGTGCTTTTTCTTAGCGTGTTCAATACTTTTTCCCTGTGTTATTCCACTTCATTACACATGACTCTACTTATGGAGTTGTTTGGATTTTTTATGGATTACCTGAGTTATTACTAATGCCTGGTGAAAATGTTGTAACCCCCGTATTCCACTTTTCAAGGGCCCTCTCCTCCATTGGGGCCCTATACTTCCCACTCTCCCCCCCAGTTCGACGCCCTTTAATCTGCTGAACCTTCTGCTCGTTTCCAAAAAAAAAAAACTCTCTGCAACTCAACATTGGCCTGCCTGCCTCAGCTGCCTGTGAGGGGCTTTTCAGTTGTACTGGATTACTGTTCACTGCAAAGCGACGCAAGGATGAGTGCAACTAACTTTGAAAATCAACTACTGCTCAAACTTAAAGGAGAACTCCATTTCTCAACGTCACCAAGTACTGTCGGTATGAACAAAACTGAAACAATCGGTTTTACCTAGCTCGAGTTGCTGCAGCTACAGCGCTACACACTGGGAGCATGAACATGCCTTAGCTGCTGGCTGCAGCAACTCGAGCTAGGACCAAAGTCCTTTTCAGGCAAGTTCCTCCACTCGGCGGCCATATTGCAACACTTTTTGGGCACTTATCGTGCATCTATTTCGGCAGAAATGTGTGTGCGTAAGGCTTCACGACACCAATCTTGCTCCAGCAGCGAGATCACAACAGATGATTGGCATGATGTCTTCACAGCACACCACATGATTGGCTCAATGTATTTTACAACACACCACATGATTGGCTCAATGTATTCACATGTCAACGTTTTGCCGCGGTTGTGATATTTGTAGACAACTGACTAACCCCATGCATTACTATGGAGGATTTTTTGAGTGCTGTATCTCCTCATTAGAAAGTCTCTGGTAAAACTGGTTGTTCTGGTACCCCCCCCCCCCAAAAAAAAAAAGTAACTAAGTAACTTTTACTTAAAGTACATTTTAAATGAACTACTTTTTACTTTTACTTAAGTACATTTTCAGATCGGTATTTTAACCTGTACTTGAGTAATATTTCATCAAGGTATTGGTACTTTTACTTGAGTACAATATTTTCTTACTTTTTCCACCTCTGCTAATTTGCATAATGACATTGCTGCAACATTGCCAAAAGTTAACCGCAAGTGTTTGCCAGAAACCTAATTTGAAAATATGACTTTGCCGCAAAAATGAGTGTTTGAAATAAGACCTCTATGAGTGTAGACTGTCATTTTTATATGTGAATAGTTTTCCCTTTATAACCCATTTACTTCACCATCTAATCTAATGTAATTTAATCTAATCAGCTATGATTCGATGAAGCATGAAATAGATCAAACTGCCCGCGGCTCCCTCATTGCTTTATTCTCAGCAAACATACTAACGAAAACGTGCTGTGTTGTACCGTGCTGCAGATCGGTTGGAATTCAAAAATGAGGATTTCGATGACGTGTGTGAATTGTAGTCTGAGGGGTAAACAGAGGCAGGTCTGCCCATCTCTCTTTCCCATTTATTTCTTTTCACCATTCATATCTGAATAAAAGCAAAAGGCCAAATTTTTTTTTTTTTTAAATTTGGAGAGAATTACTCACTCTGGGAGGTTCTGCCTCACAGATGAGGACTGGACTGAGCTCACACACGTTCCCTAGCAACACACTGTTGTCTCGGGAAGGACACATATCGACCCGTCATCTCAATTTCTATGTGTCTATTTTAGTGTGTGTGTGAGTGGGAACTAGTCTGTGTAGTTATATGCCGGTAGAGTTGGGAAAACATGCACAAATAGAAGGTCCTCTATCAGAGTTGTGGAATAAAGGACAAAGAAGAGAGAGAAAGAAAGGAGAAGAAGAGAGAGAAAGAGAGGAGAAGAAGAGAGAGAAAGAGAGGAGAAGAAGAGAGAAAAAGAGGGAAATACTTTCATCCATCAGCACCTGCATCATTAGTTTGCTGGGAAGTGTTTGTCTCAGTAAGGCATCATGCACTCTGTGTACAACAAACAATCAAAAACACACTGAAAAAATAACCCACTGGGTTTACTAAATTGTTCTGTGGACATGGATTGCACATAAATGAAATGTGTTAAACAAATGCAGCATTTTGGTTTACAAAGTTGATTCATGCCTTTCAAAATATAATTTGAGCCATTAATTCCAATGAAATAGCTCATATTAAGTTTTACATGAAATATATGTCTCACACATGCCAACAAACACACTAGCACACACTGACAGTACACACACACACACACACACACATGGACCAGTACACACATACACAGACTAGCACTGGCACATCTCCTTTGGTTGGCCAGTCTGAGCTCTTGTAGGACTGCATGGAAGGGAGGGGTGTGTCAGCATGGCTGGAGTCCTGTGAGAGGTCACATGAAAGCCAGCGGAAGGGTGCACGTCTGGACTGAGATGGCCTCTGTGGGCCGAGGGGCATGACCTTTGACCTGTGAGAGGAATGTGACCTCGTGAGGCGGAGCTGAAGCGGGGTTCTGTGGACAGAGAGCGCCAGAGGGGCTCAGGGACTAAGCAGGCTGAGCGTCCTCTCAATCACATCACACAGAAGCTGTCAGGAACCGCGCACGCCTTACATGCACACACACACACACACACACACACGTAGCAGTCATACCCATGGCGCGTTTACATGGACAGTTTTTTTGTCATTTTTGTCATTTTGTCTTTTATATAGAACACTGTAGTTTTTGTGTTTCTATTTTTTTATTGTCATTTTCTCAGACTCTGTCTTCTGTGAAACTCAAAAGTAGAATTTCTGAAGTAATCAGCTGACATTTTTTACAACAAAAGTTCTTACAGAAATTAAGAAAAAATTGAATCACAGTTATCAATGCAATACTGTAAGTGAATGCGTAGCAACAAAAACGAAAAAAACCAAAAACGTAGCAACAAAAGAAAAGTAAAAAGAAAAAAACAATTGTAAAAATAAAAACATATTTGTGTGTGTGTGTGTGTGTGTGTGTGTGTGTGTGTGTGTCGGGGGGATATGGATTCAGCCTTCCATTTAGACCTGCCACAAGTCCTCGTCGACATCACAGGTGATGTCCTCTCGGGCTCTCGGGGAAAATATCACAAATATCACGTGCCATATCCACCATTGAACTGACCCCGCCTCTGCTTGCCCCTTCCATTGCTTGCAAAAGAGGCATGCAGGTATGTGGTTGGTGGTCATATACTTTTCATTGGCATACTGAAAATAATTATTCGATAGGTTTTAGAAATGGGCAGTAAATGGGCAAATATGGAACTGTACACGGGTACTCAATGTAAAAGTACATACTTGAACAGGTACACAACTTACCTGAAGTCTATTTGTAGTGTTAAGCCTCAGGCTGATTGGTGTTCAGTTGTCTCTGTAAGTGTTTTCAGGTATGTGTGTGGATACCAATAACCAGATGTGCTTGCATTTTGAATGGAAATTTTCCCAATGTTTTCCCAATGATAACAGGAGATTTCAGTTGCAAACTGCAGCTGCAGTTACAAAGTGTCTTATGTAAGCAGGGCCAGGTTAGGTCATCTGGGGCCCTGGCCAGAGGCCTCCCCGAGGACCCCCCCCCCCCCCCATTTTTTTTTTCAATATATATTACTATTATTATTATTATCAATATACATAAGACAGAGAGAGAGAGAGGCAATTAAATTATGATAGACATCATGTAAAAATGAAATTTGCATTTATATTGTGGAACCGTATAACCAACATACAATTGTACCAACATACAAAAAAACAAGTAGCCTACAAACATGGGGCAATGCACACAAAAAAATCAACCATGAAATATTACATTATTACCATCAATTACTTCAACTAAGGCTTGAAAACTGCCAGTGGTACCCAGGTCAGACTAAAATGTGCAACTCCCGAACTCTGAACTCATAAAACATTGTAGCCTAGAGTTTGGCGCGCACGCACACAGCCACATCATGATGCATTGTAACACGCTGTCTGTAATACACTGCAACACGCAGCCCTAGCCTAACCTGACCCTCGCCAGATGAATTTCACTCCACCTAGCTCCACTCATCCATCTGGAACCGATCCATTGGAATGGTGTTTCAGAAGGCTGGGCCTAATCAAAAAATGCTTGCATATGATTGAATAAGCCACTTGTCCATCATCTATTGGAGTGCTACTTCAACCACTCACATCGAAGCCAACCCGTGACGCTGATAACAGTCTCACTTCTCCACTACGTCACATCTATGAAACTCCCGCCCTGCGTCCTGATTGGCTGAACCATAAAGTCGGTTGCAGAAATCACTCTCAATGGAAGAGGTCCCAGATTGATGTCAGTGAAGCTAGGCGGAGCTAAGCGGAACGAAATTCATCTGGCGAGGGTCAGGTTAGCCCTAGCCAGCCACGACGTCAAATACATTGAAACACGCAGTCTAGCGCACACACACAGCCCAACCACATCAAATACAAACAAGGGGGGTGTCGTAGCCGATAACGGTAACATTGTCAGGGACAGGGGTAGTATGCCTAGACATGGACTTATCACTATTTTGATCCTTGTTTTGAAAAGAGTGGACAGGGCGCCTGCAGAAATGAATGCGATGGTACGCACACACCCACCTAACTTTCAACGCTTTGATAATATTTGTCCCGGTTAGGTTACTGCATTGGTCAGTTAAAAAGTAGCCTTGTAATAGGCTAATAACATCCACATGCAATATCTTTATAACAACAACGCCTAACAACGACCTATTTATTTGGACAACTTTGTATAGCCCTATAAAGCTAAAGTTACCTAGTTTTGTTCTAGCGAAGGCTATACGTTCACGTATGGCTTTAAACAGTGGTAATGCTAGCCTAACATTTTGACAAGCAATAATCTTGCCTACCTTGTGCTTGCGGCTTGCCCATTTTAAATAACTCCTCTCGCTTTGCTGTCTCCATCTTTTCTGTTTTCGTTGTTTAAAAAAAAACGTGTTATATCCATGATGAGTCTCGAGTTAATGAATTAGCTTATACCATTGTGTGCTGATAACCAGCATAGATAGTAATAGAAAACAACAAGCTAGCCTACAACTTCTGTAGCATGCCTGTGTATCTCTCCTACTCAAACAAAAGGTGCGCGCGTGCATAGTTCTGCATTAAGTTGATTTTGATAACGTTACAAACCTTACTTTACAGAAAATTGTAAATAGCCTACTGGCATGCAGTCAATGGAATAGGCTACTGTGCAGAGTTGAGAAGTTATGGTAGCCTAGGCCAATTTGGTGTGAATACACGCACACAGGGGAAATTCTCTCTCGTTGTTGAGTAGCCTGGCTGATACACACAGTGCGTATACGGCCGTGGTTTTGGCGCGCCTTACTGAGAACGTCTGGCTGAAGCTCTCTCTTTTTTCGAGATCCGCTTTCATGTTTCCTAATTGTCTCATGCGAAGCCATTGTTGTCTGTGATAGCATGCATTGATACGGGCAAAGACAGGTGACGATAAGACACTTGTTTTCTTTTTTAAATGTCCTGCGCCGGGGCCCCCTAGTGGACGGGGTCCGGGACAGCAGCCCCTTTGCCCAATGCCCATACGCGGCCCTGTATGTAAGAAACTGTGTGTAGTGTTTCGTAATAAGTGTGCAGAATTGCAAACAATGTGGAAAGCAGAAAATGTTTAAAAGCTATGGTTACACACTGTTTAAGGTATGCTACAAGAAGTTTAAGTATTGAGTGTGTGTTTTAGTTCATATTGAAACTTGCCTAGAGAGCATATGATCTAAAAGAAAGCGTTATTTATGAAAAAGAGTGACGAACTGAGATTGTTAAGTCCTTTCACGGACTAAACAGGAACTAGGTGACCTCTGGGACCTTAGGATATATCTGTGTAAATGCCATTCACACCAAGAAAGATAACTATAATGGTAACAACACAAAGATATCGTTCCAGCCAATGTGAATGACAACGTCCACACACAAACTATAATGATAACGTAATGATACCAACATCGTTGAGGATCACTTTCAGAGCGATTTTGTAAACGATTAAAAAGCTGACAGCCAATCACAATCCAGTGTTAGACTTCACATTCATCAACACAAGGAGAGACTTTCCTCATCGCCAGTGCGGGTGCTAATGTCGTTATGGGTATAGTTATCTTTATAGTTATCGTTCCAGGTGTGAACAGCGCTTAAGAGCAGATCAGACAGTTTTACTGCTGTAAACTATAACTATAGTATATACAGGTTTATCACTGAACCTGCATATTCTAATGAGATGTAATGAACGCTATATAAGTGGGTAATGATCATCCTAACAGTGTTGGTGGATTTGGTTACATGAATTTAAGTTGGTGTAACTTTATCCCTGGTACTTGAGTAAAACTCTCCGTAAAACTCTCCAAATCGCCATAATCGCTGAAGAATCTTTCCTGAAAGTCCATCAATTAAAAATGTTTTAAAAATAACTGTGAGTGATGTCCTTTATTCATAACGTTTATATTAATACTCATAAAGTTTATATTAATACTCAGGAGGATTTAGCACTAGTTGAACCTACACTAAGCTGTGCAGTGCATTAGTCCATGTGAATAAAACTCATGTTATTTTCCACTGTTGTTTGCATGTTTTCCTATCAAACCACAAGTAATAATTAAAGGTTTGGTCAAATAATTGCCTTGTTTGGGGAAGTTTGTTATTGTGAGACACAGGGATCCTCAGACAAAGACTGTGTGTGTGTGTGTGTGTGTGTGTGTGTGTGTGTGTAGTTATAGAAACACTGTGAGTCCCACTCTGACATCTTTCACATGCAACATCACAAGAACCCCCTAAAGGCTGCTGTAGCACCACATATCCCTTCACTCATACTGAAAACACACACACACACACACATACAAACACACACACTCACAAACATACACACACACACACAGGCAGTTACAACACACAAACATCATGTCATAGTACTAAATGCCACACACACACACAAGCACACACAGTCCCTGCCAGTGAAAGACTTCAGTGTAAACTCGATGAAGCCTGTTTTACTTTCTCACGCAAGAAAGATTGCCGACAGCAGCTTATGACATACTTTTAGTAGCGCACACGCACACACACACACACACACATTCACACACTCACACACTCCCCTAATCTTGAACATCTTGCCAAAATAACACGGATCAAAGATCAAAACAAAGTTACACATCACAGCCAGCAGCTTCACCCTGGCAGTGACACTAGAGTCCCCTCAGGGTCTGTACCCATGGAGTCAACATTGGGTGGGACCAAATGTGTGTAGGTGACATCAGTTACTGCCATTCTATATGTACACATTCATGAACACATGGGGTGATACAGTATGTTATGATATGATATGTTTTCTTTTAAACAATAATGCTTAATAATAATGTTTTCCTCATTGTTGTGTTATGTCATTGAGGGTTGAACAAATTACAACCATAACTATAGGCCTAATCATATGAACATAAATCTGTGCATTGGTATAAATCTTCTGCAACATCTGCATGTGCTTTCTGGGTATGCCTTTGCATGTGATCATGTAAACCAGTGTTTCTCAAACTTTTTTTCTGGGGACCCACTTTTTAAAAATGACTATCGCGACCCAACTCGTGACTGTGGTAGTTAACAAACTTGATCAGTGGTTCTCAAACTTTTTCTTTCATTCCCCACTTTGATCAAGGGGGCATTCTCGAGCCCCACCTGTCCCTCATCGCTCTAAGAAAGTGGTAGGTCAAGCTTAAAATTGTACAATTTATTGAAATAATGACAAGTTCTAAATATATCCTCTTCAACAGAGTTAAAATCAGCTGGTGCTGCAGATATAACTAGATGTACCGCATAGCGGTACAAAATATGACCGCCGCTCAGTCCTGTACATCCGTTCCGCGGAAATAAATCACACTTCAATTTGTCTCCATATTTTACTCCATCCCCCACTCTTGAAACTTTTGTGTATGCTTGTTTGGCATGCCTGAGTGTGTGTGCGGCTGCACAGAAAGTAGCCTACTGGTGCTGAAAAGGTGAATAGATTGTAGAATAGCCAAAGAAGATGTAGCATTGTTATAAAACCTTTAAAATCTCTAAACAATCACAAGTAGGGCAGTTCATCACAGTTCATCCATTGCAACTGGATTGATGAAAGGTCACTTACACCTGTAGGCTACATTGTATTTGGTAAAAGCAAAAGGTATCAGCATAATGTTATTTATTTATTTATTTATTTATTTTTTATGTATTTTTAAACAAAAACATCTCTGTCAGTTCCATGCCGTTTTCAACAGCTATCAAAAACAAAGGTCATTTTTGGATGGATGGATTTTTTGTGAATGTTTCTTCTTCTACATAAGATTTTAGTCATCTTTAGTTCATGTAATACTTTATTGTCAATGCACAAATTAAGTAACAGTAGTCTGAAACGTTATTGTTAATGCACAAATTAAGTAACAGTAGCCTAGTCTGAAACGAAATGCTGTTTTACATCTAACCAGTGGTGCAAATAACTGACATGTCCAAATGGGCCTTGATAAAATGCGTCGCTAGACTGTTCATACACATTTTAACGGGCCAAAGTTGAAGAGCTTTTGTCCGTTATTGTTAGTGCAAATATAGGCTGATTCATGTTCCCTTGCATTGTTTAACTGAGGTCCATGGCTAGTCTGGCTTTCATCAGACCAAGCTCAATCTTTTAAGAAATCAAAAAATAAATAGCGGGCAGATCAGGCTGGGTTCACCCAGCCTAGTCCATAGGCACCCGATATTGTTTAATTTTCCGATTGAGATATACACGCTCTGGCTATTCTAAATTCAAAAATGCATCAGGGAGTTATGACAAAACGGTAACTAACAAACTAGATCCTAATAGAAAGCTGTTAGCTTCCCTAAGCTACAGGTAGGATTATAAGGTAGGCCTATTTACAACATAAATTGCTGGCGACACAAATAAAATCTCCTTTGGAAACCAATGGCTTACGCCTTACAGTATCAAGCGGACTTAAACTGTCATATCGTGGCGAAAAGTTGTAATAACATTCACGCAGCTCCATGAGTCAAGGAAAGCGCGAATGAAGTAGCCACTTCTAAATGGGACCCACTACACAGTAGCTTAAGGTGTTTTGCTAAAGCAGCCATAATGAAATGAAGGTGTCATTGTTTGGATACTTCACACACACGTGCTTTTTAATTTCACAGACTACAACTACCAAGCTGTAATCAAAGCACATCGATTCCCCTCTCACACCCTGCACGCACTTAAAACAAAATAAACAGGCGTCTCAGTCTCACGCATGTATAGGCAAAACTGTATCAGACCGGTGTAACGTTGGTAAATCTTCCATTGCACAGAATGATTTTGTAGCACGTGCAATAAATGACAGTCGAAAGATACAAACAGTGCTGCTATACATTTGCTTGGTATAACCGCATTTATAGTTTTCTACAAATGCAATAAATCAAATGCCTCCATCACTCAACCAACGCTAACGGTAACATTACCTAGGTCCTTATTGATATTACAAGATTAACGTACCTGCAGTAAAAACCAAGCATGTCCGATAAACATCCTCAGATTTATTTCGGCTTCAAGAAGAAATGGGAATTACACTTCATGTGAACATCGTCCTATCCTTATTAGATGTTCGCTGCGGTAAATTACAGTCCTTGTATGAAGCGTCCATTGTTTTTTCCAACCCACTTTTAACTTCCAACAAAATTACGTCTCACTGCAACGATGCGCCATCTAGTGGACAAACGACTACTTATCGCCAATACTGAAAATGCAGCCATGATGATGATGATGAATATTTATTTTGGCTTTCTTTTAATCCAACTGATTTTCATTTTTTACCGGGGGGGCAAATCACAAATGAGTGATTATGAGCCAGGTTGATGTGGGCCCTTGAGACCAACATACCATAAAAGATTCACAGAGAACTGTGTCTGCCCTACCCTCCTTTCGGGGGTCCAGTCCAGCGGGGGGGCTGCAGATGAAAACGAAAAATGACGGTTCCATGCTATCCATGTGGGGGTACATGCCCACCAAGTTTTGTGTACCCCGGTCTTTCAGTGTCCCGGGAATCCTTGTTGGTGTACGTCACTAAATGTACACATAAATTATTTTATTGTAAGGCCCCCCATGAACGAAAGTACACAAAACTTGGCATGCATTCAGAGGGTGTCATAATGATCCTACACTTTTAATTTCGTGCAGTTTTGACCTTGTCAGCCAGAGATATTGAGATGAAAACACCTAATTTTTTGCTTTTTAATTTTTAACTAGGTGGCGCTATACATGAAATAAGTGGTAATGGGATGGGTTGACATGCCCCCTTAAGACCAACATACAAAAAAAAGGTGGACCTCCTAGGCCCTACGGTTCTCGAGATATTCACAGAAAACTGTCTCCGGCCACCTACAGGCCAGTTGGTGTATAGTAACATAAATTAATTTATTGTGTGGCCCCCCATGAACGGAATTCCACAAAACTTGGCGTGCATACAGAGGGTGTCATAATGATCCTACACTTCCAATTTCGTGCAGTTTTGACTATGTTAGGTCACAGATACCTTCAATTACACCACCTCATTTTTACTTTTTTGTGTTTAACTAGGTGGCGCTATACATTAAATGAGTGGTTATGGAATGGGTTGACATGGCCCCTTGAGATCAACATACAAAAAAAAAATGGTCCTCCTAAACCCTACGGTTTTCGAGATATTCACAGAAAACTGTGTCTGCCCTACCCTCCTTTCGGGGGGTCCAATTCAGTGGGGGGACTACAGATCAAAACGAAAAACGATGGTTCCATGCTATCCATGTGGGGTTACATGTCCACCAAGTTTCGTGTACCCCGGTCTTTCAGTGTCCCGGGAATCATTGACGGAAATTTGGGCATGCGAAAAAGAAAAAAAAAAAAAAAAAATCTGACTAAACCTATATGACCTATATTCGCTGCGCGGCGGTCATAATAATAACTAGATGTACCGCATAGCGGTACAAAATATGACCGCCACTCAGTCCTGTACAGCCGTTCTGCGAAAATAAATCACACTTCAATTTGTCTCCATATTTTACTCCATCCCCCACTCTTGAAACTTTTGTGTATGCTTGTTTGGCATGCCTGAGTGTGTGTGTGTGCGGCTGCACAGAAAGTAGCCTACTGGTGCTGAAAAGGTGAATAGATTGTAGAATAGCCAAAGAAGATGTAGCATTGTTATAAAACCTTTAAAATCTCTAAACAATCACAAGTAGGGCAGTTCATCACAGTTCATCCATTGCAACTGGATTGATGAAAGGTCACTTACACCTGTAGGCTACATTGTATTTGGGAAAAGCAAAAGGTATCAGCATAATGTTATTTATTTATTTATTTATTTATTTATGTATTTTTAAACAAAAACATCTCTGTCAGTTCCATGCCGTTTTCAGCAGCTATCAAAAACAAAGGTCATTTTTGGATGGATGGATTTTTTGTGAATGTTTCTTCTTCTACATAAGATTTTAGTCATCTTTAGTTCATGTAATACTTTATTGTCAATGCACAAATTAAGTAACAGTAGGCCTAGTCTGAAACGTTATTGTTAATGCACAAATTAAGTAACAGTAGCCTAGTCTGAAACGAAATGCTGTTTTACATCTAACCAGTGGTGCAAATAACTGACATGTCCAAATGGGCCTTGATGAAATGCGTCGCTAGACTGTTCATACACACTTTAACGGGCCAAAGTTGAAGAGCTTTTGTCCGTTATTGTTAGTGAAAATATAGGCTGATTCATGTTCACTTGCATTGTTTAACTGAGGTCCATGGCTAGTCTGGCTTTCATCAGACCAAGCTCAATCTTTTAAGAAATCAAAAAATAAATAGCGGGCAGATCAGGCTGGGTTCACCCAGCCTAGTCCATAGGCACCCGATATTGTTTAATTTTCCGATTGAGATATACACGCTCTGGTTATTCTAAATGCAAAAATGCATCAGGGAGTTATGACAAAACGGTAAATAACAAACTAGATCCTAATAGAAAGCTAGCTTCCCTAAGCTACAGGTAGGATTATAAGGTAGGCCTATTTACAACATAAATTGCCAATAGGCTATGCTGGCGACACAAATAAAATCTCCTTTGGAAACCAATGGCTTACGCCTTACAGTATCAAGCGGACTTAAACTGTCATATCGTGGCGAAAAATTGTAATAACATTCAAGCAGCTCCATGAGTCAAGGAAAGCGCGAATGAAGTAGCCACTTCTAAATGGGACCCACTACACAGTAGCTTAAGGTGTGTTGCTAAAGCAGCCATAATGAAATGAAGGTGTCATTGTTTGGATACTTCACACACACGTGCTTTTTAATTTCACAAGACTACAACTACCAAGCTGTAATCAAAGCACATCGATTCCCCTCTCACACCATGCACGCACTTAAAACAAAATAAACAGGCGTCTCAGTCTCACGCATGTATAGGCAAAACTGTATCAGACCGGTGTAACGTTGGTAAATCTTCCATTGCACAGAATGATTTTGTAGCACGTGCAATTAACGACAGTCGAAAGATACAAACAGTGCTGCTATACATTTGCTTGGTATAACCGCATTTATAGTTTTCTACAAATGCAATAAATCAAATGCCTCCATCACTCAACCAACGCTAACGGTAACATTACCTAGGTCCTTATTGATATTACAAGATTAACGTACCTGCAGTAAAAACCAAGCATGTCCGATAAACATCCTGAGATTTATTTCGGCTTCAAGAAGAAATGGGAATTACACTTCATGTGAACATCGTCCTATCCTTATTAGATGTTCGCTGCGGTAAATTACAGTCCTTGTATGAAGCGTCCATTGTTTTTTTCCAACCCACTTTTAACGTCCAACAAAATTACGTCTCACTGCAACGATGCGCCATCTAGTGGACAAACGACTACTTCTCGCCAATACTGAAAATGCAGCCATGATGATGATGATGAATATTTATTTTGGCTTTCTTTTAATCCTACTGAACCCCGGGGACGAAATGAAAATTTTCCGTAAAAGTCTAGTGGGGCTACATACCCACCAAATTTCATGTACCCCGGTGGTTCGGTGTCCCGGGTATCAATGACCAAAAATTCAGGGAGTAGATGACGGGAAAAATTCTTGAATTGTGTGCATGTGTGCGTGTACAAATTTATGTTTATGTGTGTGGGTGTGGGTGTGTGTGTGTGTGTGTATGTGCGTGCTTGTGTGTTTGCCTGCGTATGTGTGTTTGTGCATGTGCATGCATGCGAACAAATGTCTACTGTGTGAGTATGTTTCATACGTATGATTACTGTAAATGTATGTGTGTGCGTGTGTATCTGTTTATGCACATGTGTGCACATGGAATGGGTTAACATGACCCCTGGAGGCAAACATACGGAAAAAATTGGTCATCCTAGGCCCTACAGTTCTCAAGATATTCACAGAGAACTGTGTCTGCCCTACCCTCCTTTCGGGGGGTCCAGTCCAGCGGGGGGGCTACAGATCAAAACGAAGAATGACGGTTCCATGCTATCCATGTGGGGGTACATGCCCACCAAGTTTTGTGTACCCCGGTCTTTCAGTGTCCCGGGAATCCTTGTTGGTGTACGTCACTAAATGTACACATAAATTATTTTATTGTAAGGCCCCCCATGAACGAAAGTACACAAAACTTGGCATGCATTCGGAGGGTGTCATAATGATCCTACACTTTTAATTTTGTGCAGTTTTGACCTTGTCAGCCAGAGATATTGTGATGAAAACACCAAATTTTTTGCTTTTTAATTTTTAACTAGGTGGCGCTATACATGAAATAAGTGGTAATGGGATGGGTTGACATGCCCCCTTAAGACCAACATACATAAAAAAGGTGGACCTCCTAGGCCCTACGGTTATCGAGATATTCACAGAAAACTGTCTCCGGCCACCTACAGGCCAGTTGGTGTATAGTAACATAAATTAATTTATTGTGTGGCCCCCCATGAACGGAATTCCACAAAACTTGGCGTGCATACAGAGGGTGTCATAATGATCCTACAATTCCAATTTCGTGCAGTTTTGACTATGTTAGGTCACAGATACCTTCAATTACAACACCTCATTTTTACTTTTTTGTGTTTAACTAGGTGGCGCTATACATGAAATGAGTGGTTATGGAATGGGTTGACATGGCCCCTTGAGATCAACATACAAAAAAAAAATGGTCCTCCTAAACCCTACAGTTTTCGAGATATTCACAGAAAACTGTGTTTGCCCTACCCTCCTTTCGGGGGGTCCAGTCCAGCGGGGGGGCTACAGATCAAAACGAAAAACGATGGTTCCATGCTATCCATGTGGGGTTACATGCCCACCAAGTTTCGTGTACCCCGGTCTTTCAGTGTCCCGGGAATCATTGACGGAAATTTGGGCATGCGAAAAAGAAAAAAAAAAAAAAAAAATCTGACTAAACCTATATGACCGCCGCTTCGCTGCGCGGCGGTCATAAATAAATACATAACACACATATTTTTGTTTTCCAGCAACATATTAGGAAGCATAGGCCATTTTACAGCATTGTACAATATATTCAATGAAATACCAACATGCTGCATTGAATGGATCCATAATCCATAATCCATACTGAGCACTGCTGGTTGGGAAATATTTTTGAAATAAACTTTGCAGGGATGTGATGTAGGCCTACTGTTTAATACATGGGATCACAAGAGTGCATCCCAATCAGACGTTTCAGCGATTTCGCTCAGAAATCTCAAAGGCATAATACTGTCGCGACTTGAGTATGGGCGCCTGTCCCATACTCAAGTTTTTTTGGTGAATGCAGTAATCTTATTTGCTAGGTGCGGTAGGTGCTTGTATTTGCCTTGTAACTGGACATTTAACTCAAATGTATCGCTAAGATATATCAAATATATCGCTAAGATAGGCCAGCTTCGTCAAGAAATGTTCATTAGTGAACGTGCTTGCAGATTCAAACATGCGCTCTTCCTCCAAGAAGAGGCGACATGGAGCTCAAACACGCGCGACAGCACTTTACCTCGGGAAAGCCACCTTGCCTCGCTGTGAAACAGTACAGCCTTTTGGTCAGCTACCATCTCTTCGCAAAGTGCAGAGAATAGACGCGCTTTTAAAGCAACACCAAAGAGTTTTTTATACCTTAAAATAATGTTTCCAAAAAAAAAAAGTGGTTCATCAACTCCTAACAGGGTGAACGGCAATTCTGCATTCGCTTCGCGGCCCTCTATCGGCTATAACCGCACTATGTAAGTTTGCCAGATCGGGTAGCGGACCTGTAGTTCGATGGAATGAGACATAAGAAACTACAAATTTGACTTGCATCTGATGTCGCAAATACATCGTACTTTTATAAGTCATGCAAAGTATTCTACCTTGTCTGTGGACATCCGTAAAGCCTGTGCTGGATAAACAAATAGCATGCGTGCGACAGAGGGAACATTCTTTGGTGTTGCTTTAAGGGCCGCGTTTTGATGAAATTCACCACTCTCACAACAACGTTCAAAATCTCATGTAGGTCGGGACTAACTAAGCTGCCTTGACACGAGCGCTTAACACAGTGCGTCCATTGCGCATCGGGTGCTACCTGGGCCCAGGCTACAGATAAAAAAATAAATAAAAAAACTTGAGAAACGCTGAATGTAAACTAATGCATTCAGATTAGCCTAAAGAGAGAGAGGGGAGGGGGCATGATGATGCAAGGATAGAAGGTGACATGGAAAGGTGGCATGGGGTGAGTAAAGTAGCATCTAGTTATAATGTGTCACTAGGGTGCAGTAGTTTTGGTTTGATTATTGTTTACATGATCACATAAGATTATGTATGTGTAACGGATGCCAGCTAGCTTAGCTGTGCTTGTGGAAGTTGGTAAACCTCACTCCCCGACGCCTCAAGAGTGCTGCTGGCATGCGAGCCAGTAGCCTGGGCTATTGGCTCAATTGTTAGCGTGCTCGCCTCCCGATCCGAGGTGCTGCTGTTTGCGGGTTCGAGTCTGGGCGTGTACAGAGCTGAATCGCGCAGGTTCAACACAACGCAGGTTACATTGGTGCCATGACCCGGATCGGGAGTGAGGTTTAGGGGGGTGAGTGTAACGGATGCCAGCTAGCTTAGCTGTGCTTGTGGAACGTTGGTAAACCTCACTCCCCGACGCCTCAAGAGTGCTGCTGGCATGCGAGCCAGTAGCCTGGGCTATTGGCTCAATTGTTAGCGCGCTGCCTCCCGATCCGAGGTAGGCCTACTGCTGTTCGCGGGTTCGAGTCCGGGCGTGTGCAGGGCTGAATCGCGCAGGTTCAACACAACGCAGGTTACATATGACTCCCCAATGACATAAGACTATAGTTAACAATAGTAGTAGCTAGTAGTTTTTTCACATAGATTTCCGTTTCTCGAGGTCACCAAATACTGTCGATATGAAAAAAAATGAAAACAAGCTCACGGACATGCCCCCAGAGTTTAGTGCGGTTTAGCTGTTAAAACTAGACTACACTACGACTCAGAGCAAACTGAAATTAGACAGAGCAGAATCACAGGAGACTCTTTAGACTCAAACTCAGAGTACACTAAACAAACTCACTGTAGTCTCAAACTCAGAGTAAAATCTAAACAGACTCACTGTAGTCTCAAACTCAGAGTAAACTCTAAACAGACTCACTGTAGTCTCAAGCTCAGAGCAAACTCAGGGCCTTTTAGCTGACCATCATGCCCGCTGCAGGCCAGTTAATGAGCCGCATGGTTGGAGTTCCACAGACCACATGTTGCTGCTGGAGGCAATGTGGCAGCTGGATAATTGCTTTCGAATTGCTATGATCACCTTGCGCTGCATTATGGAAAAGGAAATCTGCCCCAGCTTAATTATTAGCATGTTTCATTTCCCAAACAGTATTAGCCCAGCTCATTTTTTTTTTTCATGACTGAGAGAGAAGAGTTGCTTCAGACTACCCTGAGTGTAAAAATGGTTACATCTGCCTTGGCCTACCAACCCCGCTTAGACACACACACACGCACACACACACACGCACAAACACACCACACACACACACACACACAAACATAACAGAGGTCATAGTGGAAACAGACAGTGGAGGAAACTTATATGCTCAAAATACTCATGACGTCTGACATGGTAAAGATCAGAGTCATAGACACAGTCAATCTTTTTAGATCATTGTGTGGGACTTTTTTGTTTGGTCAGACTAAAAGAGAGCTTCTGCAAGCAGTTACACAGTGCGGAGTCATCATAATGACAAACAGTAAATTCTCTGAACACACACACACTAGCATCTCTGGACACCAGGGTTGTGCACAATTCGAATTGCAATTCTGCTTACTGTTTGCTACCTCAATTAAAATGCAAGTGAAATTCAAGAACTGAATTGGAATTAAAGAGCCAGTTTCCATTCAATTCTGGACTTTTGCACAAGCCTGCTGGACACACACACAAACGTACACAAACACACACACACACACACACACACACACACACACACACACATACACACACACACACATACACACACACACACACACACACACACACACACACTAACATCTCTGGACACACACACACACATGCATGTATGAACATCTCCTATAGGTAAGGGTTTAAAACTGAAACTAAGTTTTACATGTGTTTATAAGTATAAGTATAAGTATAGTATAAGTATATATACTTTTTTGATCCCGTGAGGGAAATTTGGTCTCTGCATTTAACCCAATCAGTGAATTAGTGAAACACAAACAGCACACAGTGAACACACAGTGAGGTGAAGCACACACTAATCCCTGCGCAGTGAGCTGCCTGCTACAATGGCGGCGCTCGGGGAGCAGTGAGGGTTTATGTAATAGTGATGAAGGGGACCATTCAGTACACAACATGATCACTGGCAGCTGAGCAACCCT
>NC_055973.1:20587329-20617329 GCF_018492685.1 Alosa sapidissima
TTGCGATGTAAATGCAGGCTTGTTGGTACACAGATCCACTTGAATGAGCCCACAGTTTGTGGTGTGTGTGTGTGTGTGGGGGGGGGGGGGTCGGGGGGGGGTGCCTGCAGGGTGGAGAAAGCAGGAATGCTCCCGTTGCCACAGCCAAGCTCAGAGCCTCGGGGCAAACTGAAAGCGAGAGACGTCTGCTCTGCGCTCTGCTCCTCTCCACGGCTCGCCTCGCCTCGCCTCGCTCCAGTGCCACTGCCATTGTTGTTGAGAAAAAGAAATCTGGTATTTCTAGCAGTGCTGGCTGCCTGTGCCTTGACTCCTCAAGATTTAAACGACATTCACACCCCCATTCCCCACACACTCAGTCCCTCACTCAAACACACTCACATACATGCACTCTGCTATCTCCCTGGGGCGTTGTGAGGGAAGAGACCTCCACTCAGGCGCTGTGCAGTAAAGGCGCCAGTCTTTGCACACACACACACACACACACACACACACACACACACACACACACACGCACACACACACACACACACACACAAAGAGACACACATACACTCTGCGTCTGTCCCTCAGACTGGCCCTCTGTATTGAGAGCTTCTGCTGTCCAACTCCTCATCGGGAATCAAGCGCTCGGCTGATCTGACTAAAGTTACAGCGACACACACACTCTGTTTTCTCTAAGGGAACATCAGAGCCACACGCCCTTGGTGCTCAGAAGCAGAGCATGTTTGTTTTCTCAGACGAGAGACATCAGTGCGACAGATTCTCTGTATCCCCTAAGACCTGAAAATGGAACCGCAAGGGATACTTATACCTCACAAAAATAAACACGCACGGTATACAGTATGGCAGTCACAGCACAGAAATAAACTTTTTCTCAATTAACAACGTGACGCATTTCACATCTCGGAGAGGTGAACACAGTGAGAGTCATGCTGGTCCGTCAAGACTAAAGTCGGTGATACACAGGACAACGTTTTGAGCAATGTTGGCAGGCAGTGTATCAGGGCAGTGTGGTTTGGCCACTTTTTCGGTGGTGTTGGGTAACAATCTTTGATCTGGAGATTTTTTAATCATCAGCAGAGCTCCCTCACACATTGGATTGGCGGGAGAGTGCATGGAACCAATCAAATGAATGAATCTCACGGTCAATGCGTGAGAGCTGCCAGCTCTGCATCAGTGGGCAACGTGTCTCAAGCATCCAATCAGAAAACTAGGAACTAAGATTGATGGCGCTGCAACACTGCTCACAAAGTTGCCCCATGTATTATCATCTAAACTCCACGTGGACAGCTGCCTCCTGAGAGAGGGCGGCGTTGGCAGGGCAGGTGTGTCCAGGTGAACTGTGGACCCAACTGTGGATCCAGCCCATCTGGCTTCAATCTGATGCTGGTCCGACGCAGCAAAAAGCACTGTGAGCATCCAACAGCAGCTGGGCTGGTGTTGGTGCTGATGTGGTTTGGCTGGTGTTGGGTCGGTGTTGGGTTGATGTGATGTTGGTGAGAGCCGGCTGGTTGGGCTGGTGTTGGCGTTGGTGTTACACTAATGTGGATTGGCTAGTGTTGGGTTGATGTGATGTTGGTGAGAACCCGGCTGGTTCGGTCGGTGTTGATGGGTGTTGGTGTGGTCCGGTTGGTGTTGGTGGTCCTGCTGCCGTAGTTTTGCTGGTGATGATGAGAGAGAAGCCATTTTACCGGGGCGAGGCGTCGGCTCTGCCCCCTGAGTGCTCCTGTGTGCAGGAGGCACGTCTCCTCTCGCTGCATTCACAGGGGCGATCAGGGTCTGAATTGAAGCACTCACACTCAATTCAGTCCCTCCCTCCTTTCACCCATACACTCTCATCTGCTCGGGCACTGGCTGTCACACACACACACACACACACACACACACACACACACACACAAAGGCATCTGATCTGCTACACATGTAAATCAAGCCTATCTAAACCTTTTCTCCTGAACACAAGCAGCTCAGGCCAGAGCTAATGAGGTTGCGTATGTCTCCCTCTGAAAAGGTGTGTGTGCGTGTGTGTGTGTGTGTGTTTGTTTGTGTGTGTGTGTGTGTGTGTTTGTGTCTCCATGTCCTTCAGGCTGAGCATGCTTTGATTCCATCTCTGAGAGGTCCATTGACTCGCATCCATACCACAGCCTTGATACATTCTGCCTCATCACTGATTAAAAGCGCAGCGGCATGAGTTTGTTTGTGTGTTCGTTAGCTCTAACCAGGGACAGGCGGCAGCACGTCTCTGTCTCTGTGGGTGGATTTCCGTCTCTGAAGAGTTTTTCAGTGAAGTGTTTCGGGGCTGTTTGTGGTGGAAGTTTTCAGAAGACTTTTTTTTAGCATCCATTTTCTACGGATGTTTATGGTGCATATTTCCTCTCTTACCTGGACCATGTACAAAAGACATAAATGACAAAGATAGAAAAGATGCTTTGTTCCAAATTTAGCTATTAGCTTATTTCCATCCGAAGACTTGGATATTTCTTTGGGGCAGATGATCTCTGAAGACCTTGTCAGTTGGTTTTGTCTGTGGATGATCTCTGAGGACCTCGTCAGTTGGTTTTGTCTGTGGATGATCTCTGAGGACCTCGTCAGTTGTCTGTGGATGTTTTCTGGAAACTTCCTCGGTGGGTATGTTTTGGGCGGATGGTCTGTGAGGACGGCCCTGATGGATATGTGCAACGCAGCCTCTCAGCGGCAGGATATCTGCAGATGAAGAGTGGGCGTGATATGGAGATTAATGCAGCAGATTTATCAGATAGAGAGAGGATCCCCCCCATACACACACACACACACACACACACACACACACACGCATACACACACACAGAGCCACGTGAACGAATGGAGCCCCTCTAAAGAGATTTTATTACCTTAAAATAACGCTTCCAAAATCCTTTTCGCTCTTAATAGGGCAACTTCATGCACCCCCCCCCCAGAAATCTAAATCTAAAAATAGATAGATTCCTGCTAATTCGGAGCTCTCTTTCAGACTGCTGTCGATGCATTCCAGAGTTGTTTATAGTATAACACACATATATACACACACAGCCATGTGAACACAGGGAGTGGATTCCCCTAAGTAGTATTAAACACACACACACAAACACACACACAGTGGTGGTAAGCATACAGTGAGGTAAAGCGAACTCCACAGTTCCGTATTGAACCCAGAGGAGTTGTTGTACCCAGAGGAGTGTGTTGTACCAGGTGAGAGAGACCAGGGAGCCTGAATGTCCCAGCAAGAGAGATGCTACACTGATGTGGAGCAAACAAGCTAAACAACAGGTTAATAGTGAAGAACCCCAGGGATTGTGTGTGCATTGCAATTTTTTTAAAGATTTTTTAAGAAGTTTTGCCAGGTTTAGCCTCAGTTATGAATTAAAAAGTGTTTATAGAAAATATAAATTTAAAGAATAGAAAATGTGGTTATCTATCTATCTAGTGAGTGACACAGTCAGTTACTGTGCTAGGGTCAGAGCGTGACATTCCTGCCTATCGAACAATACGTTTCAGTTTCTTTTTACACCCACAGCTTCCTATCCTGGAGATTCCAGACCCAAATCCGAAAGATTAAGAGTCTGGCCACGAATAATGTAATGGCTCAACTCGAGGGGCGGCACCAAGCATGCATTTGAAAATATCACTGCACGCAATTGGATAACACTATACGACCGACGTTTACTGAATGATTCCAGACATCGACTGTCATCTGTTTAGTTTGCTTCTGGCCCGCCTATAGACAGATGTGATTGGTTCCCCGCGATACAAGAGGCAAAAGTAACGTGCACCATTATTCATTGCCCCGTGAACTCTGGATTCCCATGGTAACAGCTTCCTTTCCCTGAAATGAAATCGCTGAGTCATAGGTTTTACATGAAAACATGTAATGCTTAATTGTAGACTGCAGCCAGCCAAATCCGTTTTATTACTTTGTTGGCTGCCCATCTGTTTGTGTGTGTGTGTGTGTATGTGTGTGTGTGTGTGTGTGTGTGTGTGTCTTTTCTGTATGCAAACATAATAAACACATGGCCTGCTGCAGACAAGCTATTATCATCATAAATAGAACTGGACTGTGGACATTATAAAGGCAAAGACACAAAACAAGTTTCAATGTATTTTAATGTTCAATACATTCATAATAGAAATGCAGTCTAACGTGTTCACTAATTGCATCAAAATGATCAAAGGAACAGTTTTTTAATAATGTCATGTTTAATATAATGTTTTCATTTTGATGGCAAATAACCTCATAACATGACGAGCGGCACTTCTGCCATTGTCTGAGTGGCCCTCTAGGCAATTTTCTAGTCCCCCCTCCACACACACATACACTGAAAACGAAACAGAAAAGAACTGCTAAGAATTCTGAGATCTTTTTCTACAGACTGCTGTCGGTGCATTCCTTGCATATTATTATGTTGATACTTTTGTTGCAAAATACGCATATTTAGTTGTAGACCCTGAGAGCAAATCTTGTTAAGGGTGCCTTTAATGTAATGATACAATACTTATTGGTAAAGAGGGTATTTAGATTAATTCCACTGGTGATTAAGAATCTAAAACCTGCATTTGGAGAGCTCAGCAATTTCCAGACTTTTTCTGGTTTCCCCGGACGGAGAATGCTGTGGTTTCGTTGAGCTTGAGTTTTCATTGTTTGTTTACGGTCAAGAGCAAGGTGTGTGTGTTCTTGCTCTTCAGGCGGCCATGAATGTGTGATGTGTTTGAATGTGGTTAAATTATTAATTCAAATATTTTATTAAACACACCAGACATCAGTGGATAACATGCCTGTTGAGCACATCTTGATCATACTACTTGATGCTCCTGCTTACTCCAGAGTTGTATTTTGCGATCCATGAGGCTTGGCCATGGAGCTCAATACTCAGGACAGCTTCAGATGGGAGAAGACATCACTTGGGGACAGCTTCAGTAAGATGAGGAGAAGATTCAGTACAGACATCACTAACAGCTTCAGTAAGATGAGGAGAAGATTCAGTACAGACCTCACTTGGGGACAGCTCCAGTAAGATGAGGAGAAGATTCAGTACAGACATCACTAACAGCTTCAGTAAGATAAGGAGAAGATTCAGTACAGACATCACTAACAGCTTCAGTAAGATGAGGAGAAGATTCAGTACAGACATCACTTAGGGACAGCTTCAGATGGGGGAAAGATTTAGTAAAGACATCAGTGGACAGCTTCATTTATAAGGTGAACAGCAAAGGTGCATTCCCCCAACAAGTCAATGAAGAGTCATGGAAAAATGACTCATTCACACATACACACACACACACACACACACACACACACACACACTCACACACACAATAACCAACACCACCTTCAAACACACACAGAGACTCACACACATATAAACACACTCTCTCTCTCTCTTACACACACACAGATCGGCACACAGCATTCCCCTCCCTCCCCTAAAGGTTGGAAGGTTAGTTTAACAGAGGACACCAACTTAGATAGATAGATAGATAGATAGATACTTTATTCATCCCCAAGAGGAAATTCAAGGTCTCAGTAGCAGACATCACACGCAACATGCACTTATTTACACCAGAAAAAGTAATATACATATAAGTAATATAATAAACTTATAACCAAACAAACACACAACACACCATTTATGTAGCCTAACTCAATGTTTCTGATGTGAGGTATGGACTCTGCTGTGAATATTAACCAAAAGTTTCTGTTCTGAGTTTGCAGTCTCACTCCTGGAGGTGAGAATGAGGTGAGACACCCCACCACCCCACAGAGCAGGGAGACCAGCAGGGGCCACAGTGAAATGTAAATCAGGAACACACACACACACACACACACACACACAGCAGATTGGATGGAGACATTATAATGAAATCTTTATATTAATGATTTAATTAACATTCATTATGTATATCTCGATGATTAATGGCAATAGCCTGGCGTTGAATCCTGAAGTAGATGAATACTTGGACTGATTCTGCTGAATAGCCCATCCATAACGCACACAGTTAATCTGCTGGAGAAGGACCTAGGTTTAGCCCACGATTTTCCTTGAAACAAGACTAACACAACATGAATTAATACAGGCTATCTCTGTTTCTTAGAATATCAAACAATAGGAGATCAAGTTACTACTGTTTATTGTGCATGCAGACTGCGATATCCTACTTCCTGAAGCGCATCAGGTGTTTGAATATCATCACTAGTGCAGTTGCCCCAGCGCGTTGGTCTGGATCATCCCAGCTTTGCACACACCTGCACGTTAAACTAGATGTACCGCATAGCGGTACAAAATATGACCGCCGCTCAGTCCTGTACATCCGTTCCGCGAAAATAAATCACACTTCAATTTGTCTCCATATTTTACTCCATCCCCCACTCTTGAAACTTTTGTGTATGCTTGTTTGGCATGCCTGAGTGTGTGTGTGCCATCAGACCAAGCTCAATCTTTTAAGAAATCAAAAAATAAATAGCGGGCAGATCAGGCTGGGTTCACCCAGCCTAGTCCATAGGCACCCGATATTGTTTAATTTTCCGATTGAGATATACACGCTCTGTCTATTCTAAATGCAAAAATGCATCAGGGAGTTATGACAAAACGGTAACTAACAAACTAGATCCTAATAGAAAGCTGTTAGCTTCCCTAAGCTACAGGTAGGATTAGGCTATAAGGTAGGCCTATTTACAACATAAATTGTCAATAGGCTATGCTGGCGACACAAATAAAATCTCCTTTGGAAACCAATGGTTTACGCCTTACAGCATCAAGCGGACTTACTACACAGACTACAACTACCAAGCTGGAATCAAAGCACATCGATTCCCCTCTCACACCCTGCACGCACTTAAAACAAAATAAACAGGCGTCTCAGTCTCACGCATGTATAGGCAAAACTGTATCAGACCGGTGTAACATTGGTAAATCTTCCATTGCACAGAATGATTTTGTAGCACGTGCAATAAATGACAGTCGAAAGATACAAACAGTGCTGCTATCAATTTGCTTGGTATAACCACATTTATAGTTTTCTACAAATGCAATCAATCAAATGGGCCTCCATCACTCAACCAACGCTAACGGTAACATTACCTAGGTCCTTATTGATATTACAAGATTAACGTACCTGCAGTAAAAACCAAGCATGTCCGATAAACATCCTCAGATTTATTTCGGCTTCAAGAAGAAATGGGAATTACACTTCATGTGAACATCGTCCTATCCTTATTAGATGTTCGCTGCGGTAAATTACAGTCCTTGTAGGAAGTGTCCATTGTTTTTCCAACCCACTTTTAACTTCCAACAAAATTACGTCTCACTGCAACGATGCGCCATCTAGTGGACAAACGACTACTTATCGCCAATACTGAAAATGCAGCCATGATGATGATGATGAATATTTATTTTGGCTTTCTTTTAATCCTACTGAATTTGTAATTATGTATCGGCCGTTCTAATACCGATAGTATGTGGGTGCATGTGTATATGTGTGCACTGCCATTTACAGGCCAATGAGTGTACAGTCACTAAATGTACACATAACCTAATTTTTTTAGACCCCCCCATGGATGAAATTCTATGAAACTGGGCATACCCCCAGAGAATGCCAGGTCAATCATACACATAAAATTTGGTGCAGTTCTGAACATAGATGAAGATAGGGGCGATTAAAGCAGAATAATATTGCATTTTAATTTTTTACCGGGGGGGTGGGGGTGCAAATCACAAATGAGTGATTATGAGCCAGGTTGATGTGGGCCCTTGAGACCAACATACCATAAAAGATTCTTCATCCTCAGTGCCACGGTTCAGGTAGTTATTTAGGAAAAACTGTTTTTTTTGCGGTTCAGGGGGCCCAGCACGGGGGGGGGGGGGTTGTGGTGTTGGTCCCCGGGGACGAAATGAAATTTTTCCGTAAAAGTCTAGTGGGGCTACATACCCACCAAATTTCATGTACCCCGGTGGTTCGGTGTCCCGGGTATCAATGACCAAAAATTCAGGAAGTAGATGACGGGAAAAATTCTTGAATTGTGTGCATGTGTGCGTGTACAAGTTTATGTTTATGTGTGTGGGTGTGTGTGTGTGTGTGTGTATGTGCGTGCTTGTGTGTTTGCCTGCGTATGTGTGTTTGTGCATGTGCATGCATGCGTACATATGTCTACTGTGTGAGTATGTGTCATACGTATGATTACTGTAAATGTATGTGTGTGCGTGTGTATCTGTTTATGCACAAGTGTGCACATGGAATGGGTTAACATGACCCCTGGAGGCAAACATACGGAAAAAATTGGTCATCCTAGGCCCTACAGTTCTCAAGATATTCACAGAGAACTGTGTCTGCCCTACCCTCCTTTCGGGGGGTCCAGTCCAGCGGGGGGGCTACAGATCAAAACGAAAAATGACGGTTCCATGCTATCCATGTGGGGGTACATGCCCACCAAGTTTTGTGTACCCCGGTCTTTCAGTGTCCCGGGAATCCTTGTTCGTGTACGTCACTAAATGTACACATAAATTATTTTATTGTAAGGCCCCCCATGAACGAAAGTACACAAAACTTGGCATGCATTCGGAGGGTGTCATAATGATCCTACACTTTTAATTTCGTGCAGTTTTGACCTTGTCAGCCAGAGATATTGTGATGAAAACACCTAATTTTTTGCTTTTTAATTTTTAACTAGGTGGCGCTATACATGAAATAAGTGGTAATGGGATGGGTTGACATGCCCCCTTAAGACCTACATACATAAAACAGGTGGACCTCCTAGGCCCTACGGTTCTCGAGATATTCACAGAAAACTGTCTCCGGCCACCTACAGGCCAGTTGGTGTATAGTAACATAAATTAATTTATTGTGTGGCCCCCCATGAACGGAATTCCACAAAACTTGGCATGCATACAGAGGGTGTCATAATGATCCTACACTTCCAATTTCGTGCAGTTTTGACTATGTTAGGTCACAGATACCTTCAATTACAACAACTCATTTTTACTTTTTTGTGTTTAACTAGGTGGCGCTATACATGAAATGAGTGGTTATGGAATGGGTTGACATGGCCCCTTGAGATCAACATACAAAAAAAAATCCCTACGGTTTTCGATATATTCACAGAAAACTGTGTCTGCCCTACCCTCCTTTCGGGGGTCCAGTCCAGCGGGGGGGCTACAGATCAAAACGAAAAACGATGGTTCCATGCTATCCATGTGGGGTTACATGCCCACCAAGTTTCGCTGCGCGGCGGTCATAATAAATACATTTACCTAGAGGTTCCGGCACGTAGCAAAGGTTTCGATTATGATCCGTTTTGCTTGGTGGTGGGGTAGGGGTTGGGGGTTGGGGGTTGTGGGGGGGGGGCACGGTTAGACGACGGTGGGAGCTGAGCAGGGTGTGTGCGAGGCGGAGCCTCAACCCCCGCCCCCCTCTGCCACTCTTCTCTCTACTCCTCTCGGACTTTTCTCACTGTACCTGCAGGTGGGCGCCGGGAGCATGTGCACAGACTGATACATCTGTCCAGAGATTGCCAGCGAGCTGGAAAAGCACCTGATCCCAGAAACACTGTTATAGCCGGTAGCGCTTTGTAGCAATTTAAGTTTCAGTTTCAGTGACTTTAGATTGAGACGAGGACCTCTGCTTTTGCGAGAATGCATTCTGCTTCGATTTTAGCGGGAGTCTTTCTGTCGCTTCTCCATCAAGGTAAGTTATTGCTACTAACGTTATATAGGCTATGCTTGTTAATGTTGAAAGAAATTGCATTTAATAACTATTTCTGTTGTTGTAGCCTACCTTGACGGGATATTGATTTCATCGCAATGTTTGCCAATTTCATCCAGCTGCTTCTCAAATTTAGCAACAATTATATTCCTATTGAATTAGCATTTACGTTACATCCCCAAGTTAGTATTCACAAGTTACCCGTTATGAAAGGCTGTCTGAGAAAGTCAATTGTCAAATAGCTTGTTATCAGTCGGTTGAAGGAATTGCGTCTCTTGATCAATAAATGGAGGAATTAGAATTGAAGCCGCCGTCATCCGTTAGGCTACAGCCCTCCCGTGGTTACACCTCGTCCGTCCCGATATCCACGCCGATGTTCACAAGTAGGCTACTAGTTGCGCACTGCCGATATGTTGGCCACCCATGGCTCTGTGTTTGCTGTTGGGATTTGAATAGTGAACAGACAAAAACATGGCTCATTAGGGACGGATTTACCGGATCAATTGCATCCGGTAACAGGTCATTCATTAACACCGATGACACATCATCCCTGAAATTGAACAGGTGGGATGAAAAAAGTTGTAGGCGACGTCTTTTAAAAACAAGTGGAAGCTGTAGCAAGGACAAATGATCTCAAATAGCCAGGTGTTGTTCGCAGTTTCTTAACGTGGGCTATACAGTATAATCATGTTTTGGGGTCAGGTATCAACAACACCTGGGCAGCTTCTGCACTTTAGGTTTGAAAAGGTGAAAAAGACCTGGTCATAGCAGATCACGTGTCACTGGTATGTCCCTTTTCAAAGTAGGCTAGCTCACCCGTCTTTGGGTCTCTGGTATCCACCTGGAAAGCAGGTGTGGCAGCTATTCTGACCAGTAATTATGGCTGATTGGTTTGAATTTGCGGCCGTTGCAACCAGGGGCCTTTAGTTGCACTCACAAACACCTGACCTGAGAAAACAACATCCGGGTGCAAAGTCCTCTCTTGGCTTCCCCTGTCCTGTCTCTTCTATTTGGCTGCTATCTCAGCATGTCCCATTAAACTGCCTGATCCCAGGCAGGCAAGGCCACTCCCTTTCTCCAACCCCTCGCCAGGATCAGTGCTTCCCTTACGCTGAAGTCCCTGGTAATGACTGGACTATAGAGGCCACATGTGCAGTATGCAAGCTAGCTTTGCTTTGCAGCATCCAGAGAAAGGCAAACAAAAACATGCTGTGTGTGCTTGAGAGGGTATGTTAGGGGTGTGTTTGTTTGTGGTTGTGTGTCGTTAGACTTTAGGCAGCTGTGACAAACAAGGAAGCGCAGATGGAGAAGAACAGGACCGAGGCGGGGGGTTCAGCAATGTGCCTTGGGTGAAGCATCTGGTTTTTGGTGTGTGTGTGTGTGTGTGTGTGTGTGTGTGTGTGTGTGTGTGTGTGTGCACGTGCCCCTCCCCCACAACCCCTATCACACCTGGTCTTACGGGCTGAGGTGGAGAAACAGGGCCTCTTCATTTGCTAATGGATTAGATACCACCACCACACACACATATTGTATACACACACAGACACACACATACACAAACGTGAGACTTGCACACACACACACACACATTCATGCATGCATGGCTACACCCCCACACACACATACAGTTGTGCGGCGCACGCATGCGTACCCCCCCCCCTCCACACACACACACACACACTCCCACCCCCGAGTGGAGCCGAGGGTTCTTTGTTCCTGGTGGGCTGTTCCTGCTGTCTGGTTAATGTCTCATCGTGTTTGAAGATCTGCTCTGATCTGTTAATGGTGGACTCTCCCTGAGTGTGGGTGTATGGATTTATAAGTAAGATTTTGGTTGATGTTTACCGGAAAGGCTGTTTCTGTCTGAGACTCACTCAGCTATGAGAAGTGTGTACAGCACTGTGTGTGTGTGGTTGTACGTGTGTCGAGGTGCATTCAACCTTGTGTGTGCGTGTATGTGTGTGTGGAAATGTGGTTAGTGGAGTTGAGCATTGGAGGCTGCCCGGTGTGATAGCTGTGTGTGTGTGTGTTTAAATAGGAGGTAGTGGAGCTGATCAGTGTGTGGATGTATGTGTGGTGTGATACTGTGTGTAATCTCCCATAAAGCCCCCGTATCTTTTTTCTGTCTGAGGTGTTACTGTAGTCTGTGTTTACTCAGCTGTCTCACTGTACTGCTGGACCACCACAACACAGGTAGTGGAACACACACACTCCACACACACATGTGATGAACACACACTCACACACAAACAACACAAACACACAAACAACTCAAACACACAAACATAACACACTCCCCTCGCATGAGAGCCCAAACAAACACTGCCTGCCACACACACATCACACATACACACCAGCTTAGTCATATCTGAACAGGTTATTCGAAGTGCATGAAGTAGAATATTGTATTGGAGGAGTCTTGTGATGCTTCAGGTGTCTTTGATGCCTGGCGCCTTGTCCTTCACTGAGGGATCTAGCATGACTGGGAGTTTCCTGTGAAATCATTCTTCAGCAGATCACCAAGTGTTCAAGGTCGGCTACTGCTGCCAGTTTTGGCTACAGTCAGAGTGGTCCGCTGGTCTTCTGTTCACTGGTGGTGTTGGCATTGTTCACTTTATCGTGCTGTTTCTCCTGGTGTGGGTGTGTGAGGGAGATGTAGGTGTTGGGTCCTGCGCAGGCCTGCTGTGTGGTCCAGCGCAGGCTTTTGTGTGTGTGTGTGTGTGTGTGTGTGTGTGTGTGTGTGTGTGTGTGTGTGAGAGAGATTGAAGTTACTATTGATGGCTGATGATGAGTTTGAATCACCCAGATTGAAGCCCCCACAGTGAATGTGGGATTTTAGTGAGCTGAAAAGAGTGATTTTGGAGAGGGACCACTGAGTGAGCGTGACTTTGGTGTGTGTGGAGAGAGGGACTCTGCCGAGCAAGTCCTAGAGAGGGAACAATCAGCATCTGTATGCGGGACCGGTTGGCTGGTTGGGGAGGTGTGTGATCGACGGTCTCTCTGTGTGTGCAGCAGCTGTGGAGCTCGTTTCCGTTATCTCAAAGAGCGCTTGTAGCCCTGAATGGCCACACGGAAGAACCCGCATGGAAATGCGATCAGTCCGGGTCTCTCGGTCCGTTTCTCAAGCTCCCTTTGTTGGGCCGCGACAGCTTTATTGGCACCGCGTCACTGAAATACCGCCCAGGGAGTTTCACTATTACACAGTGAGTGCCTTGTCCGTCGCCGACCGGGGGTCCCCTCAGCCGAGATATGTCCAGATTCCTACGCTACTGTCCTCCTGCTGCCCGGGACCCACTGTGTCCCCCGTACACCACTCTCTCACACACGCGTGCACACACAAACACATACAGCACAACATGTCTAGTGTCTACCCCAGAACACCCCACACACACACACCACTCACACACACCCACACCCTCATACACACAACACGTAAACACATCGGTACGCTGGGTGCAGTGTCCACTACGTCCAGCTCCACAGCTGCTCAGAGGGCTATGTGACTGGGACACACACACACACACTCACACTCACACACACACACACCCTTACCCACGTGCTTGTGTGACAGTCACTCAGACTAACTGAAGGTGACGGACGGTCTGATCTCTGCCGACAGCTTCTTGTTCTGAGCCGTATCCATAGCATTGTCTGAAGTGGACTTTAGGGTCGAAAGCGGACCTGTGGGTGTCTCTCCAGAGCGGCTTACACACTCAGGGTCAGCTCTGCTGAATGGAGGAGTTGAACAGAGTTCCTGTCCCCTAGCAACATGCCTGTGTGTCTCTCACAGCAGCGCGCCTATTCAAAAAAAACACTTTACTCGCACGCACAATGCCACCATTGTTCCCCAGTTTTTAAGAGAACAAGATGCATTGCTTTACAACTGAAGAGGAATGGCTCTCGTGTGTGTGTGTGTGTGTGTGTGTGTGCGTGTGTGCGTGTGTGCAGTAGCTCAGCTAAAATGCTCTAATTGAGATTCATGAGGTCTGCTGTGACTGTAACTTTTACTGCCGCGGTATCAGTCAGTCCTTATTCATGGAGCAAAACCATTCGGGTGTTTCCCCCCTTTTGTCATTCAACCTCCCCCGTACCCCCAAACACCCCCACCGCACCGCACCCCTGGCTGGGGGTATTGTAAGGGGGGCTCCTGGCTGGGAGTATTGTGAGGAGGTTTCTGAGCTACAGAACCGCAGGCTGATTAGGAGCTTTTGTGATTGAGATACAGCAGCAGGACTTTCACATGCGCATCTCTTAGCCTGAGGCCCTGCCCAGTGCCCAATGCCCCCAACTCCTACCCAATGCCCCTAAACTGCCGTTCTGCCCCCAGCCCTGCCCCAACTCCTGTACCCCTGCCCCCAACACTTTTACTCTTGCCTCAAAGCCCTTATTTCTGCCCTGTCTACCAACACTTCACCCTAGTGTCCAAAAATCTGCCTCCGTACCCCTTTTCCTGCCCCCTCGTCCTCTCTGCTGGCTATCCCATTATACATTCTGACTGACATGTCCAGTCCACTGTAAGGCCGGTTAAAGGACCAATCCAATCCCATACCCCACTATAAGACCTTGTGTGTGTGTGTGTGTGTGTTCAGAGAGGCCACAGTAGTGAGTAGAAAAGATACTTTCACAAGCTCTGCACTTATACTCCCATAATCCATCACTGGGTGCTGCACAGACACAGGAAATGAGTCCCACTATCACAATAACCACCCCCATACACACACACATATATGCATGCACATCCATACCTACTCAGTACTGCATCCATGATAGTATGTTGAAATTGCTGGTGTTTACTGTCTGTCCAATAACCTTTGGCTTCATTTTAGTTGTGCATGGGAGGTTTGTCTGACCCACTTTCTCTTTATTTGCCAGGCAGTGTGTGTCTGCGTGTGTGTGCATTCGCCCTTTATTGCTTTTCTCTCCGCTCAATCGCTCGCTCTCTTGGCCGCTCAGGCCCTGTGTCCAATATGACGGCTTCTTTTTGCGACAAACCTGCAGCTTTACTTCAACACTTCTGCCTTCGACAAACCTGCAGTTTTAATCAAACTCCTTAGTATGCAACAGGCCTACAGTTTTTATAAAACTCTTCTGTTTGTGACAAGCCTGCAGTTTTATTCCCCCTCTTCTCTCTCTGTTGGTCACTCCAGTGAGGTGGAGGCTGCTGTATGCTGGGTGGAGTGGGGTGCACCGCAGGGAATCGGTGTCCCTGTGGGTTCTGATGGTTGTGTGTGTGTGTGTGTGTGTGTGTGTGTGTGTGCGGTCCATAATGGTGCTTTCTACTTCTAAATTTCACACCATGCATCCAGAGTGGCTCCCCGTTTCATTAACTCACTGCCTGACTCCATTACATCGAAAAGACACACAGACGCACAAGCAGACAGATGTAGACACACACACACACACACACACACACACACACACATATAGCGTAGCTGTGTGAGCGGGCCGGGCGAGGTAACTGATAGATTTGCATTTTGATTAGTGGCAGTTGGGCTGGCTGGAGCGAGCGGGAATTTAGAGCATTTTGATGATGCGTAATGAAAGTGCCAAAAGTCATTAGCCGAGCCCAGTGTGCTAGCAAACGGATGTTCCACAATGCACCGTGTCTCCATCCTAGAGCCCACACGATTGTAGCGGAACGCCTCCGTTTAATCAGGGACTAGCGGCTGACCATTTAACACACTGCGGCTGCTTTCTGGTCTCTGCCGCCTGCTTCACTCCTCGCTCTCAGTGAGAAGCAGACCACACACACACACACACACACACACACACACACACACACACACACACACACACACACACACACACACACACACACACACACACAGACTCATTATGGAGAAGCAGCTCATAATCATGCGGCCCAGACCCATTTTTCACTCGCCTTCTGGAATATAGCAAAATGCAACCGGAAGAAGACCACTTTAGTCAGTGAGCATGAGTTTTTGCCAGTGGTGTGTGTGTGTGTGTGTGTGTGTGTGTGTGTGCGTGCGTGCGTGCGTGTGTGTTGACTGGCACTGGGAGATACCAAGGGAATGTGGTTGGGGTCGGGGGTCACCTGTGTTCACTGTGTGCACTCAGCTGAGACTCTGACACTTCAGAGGACAGTCCCCTCATGTGGTACACACACACACACACAACGTATCTCAGGTAATTCAAAAACTAAAGTGATCCCAGGCTCAGGGTGTGTGTGTGAGCAGAGCCCCTGGTGTTGTCTGTCTGCCTGGCATGTGGCTCCAGCTGTGTGTGTGTATGCGCAGCGTTCTCTTTATCAACCACTGCTCGGGCCACTGACGGCTGCTCACTCATCAGTGACCCCTGACCCCAGAGGTCATCCTCTGGCAGCCCAATCCCTCACCTCTGAGTGTGTGTGTGTGTGGGGGGGGCTGCTCTGTGTTATCCCGGAACCCAGATTACTGAAGAACCCCCATCCCCCCCCCCCCCCCCCCCCCCCCAACACACACACTTTCCCCCCCACCCCAATTCAGCATGCCACAACAGGCCTGGTGCAGCAACTGCCCTGCAAGACACACACACACACACACACACACACACACACACACACACACACACACACACACACACACACACACACACACACACACATCCCCCTTATCTCTCAGCATGGCTCTCTATTTGAGTCTCGCTGTTCTCTCTCTCTTTTGCTCTCTCTCTCTCTTGCTCTCTCTTTCTCTCCCCCTCTCTTTCTCTCTCATTCTCTGTCTTTTACCTGAGGATCGGCTGATCGAGTGATGTTAATGCAAAGTGTGTGCGCAATCTACAATCTGTGCCCTGTGAAACTGTCCCACTTTCGGTATGATGTCATGTACCTGTGGTTTGTTATTAACCTGCGTGTGTGTGTGTGTGTGTGTGTGTGTGTGTGTGTGTGTATATAGAGAGTTTTCCCAACTCCTCTAATCCACACTGTGTGTATTCTCATGATTTCAAGTGTGTGCTCCGTACACAGCAGATTATCAGTCTCACCTGAGCAATATCCAGTGTAACCTGAGAAACATCCAGTCTTACATGAGTGAATATTCTGTGATACCTGAGAGAATATCCAGGTTCTCTCACATGAAAGACCATTCTGACTGCATCCAGCTGAGAGGCAGTTCTGATGCAGAGCTGTAGACGTTGCTTTTATCCTGTAGAAAAACATATTGATCAACCTCTAAAAAAGCAACATGCTGGATATCCAGACAAGTCTCTTAAAGGCAATATACAGTGGAACTCTCTCTGTGCATGAATAAAAAAAAAAAGGGACGTCATTATTCCGGCAGGAAACGGTATCGATCGAGTCACTGCGGTATAATGACATGCACTGGAGGTGTGTGTGTGTGTGGGTGTGTGTGTGTGTGTGTGTGTGTGTGTGTGTATCCGGGCCCTCTGTGTTTGCTTAGCTGTTTGTTTGCTTTGATAACACAGACCCCTGCCCCAGGGGCAGTTATCTGCCCCTTCATCTTCTCCACCCTCAGATACTCCTACTCCGGGCAGCTGCAGGGGAGTAGTTTTGGGGGAGGGGTGGATGGCGCTGCGAGCGCCTCTGGTGTGTGTGTGGCTGGGGGGCCTCCATGTTTTGGCTTTCAGGCGGAAGTTTATACCTGTAGGTGGAGCCTCACCAGGTGTGTGTGTGTGTGTGTGTGTGTGTGTGAAGAGCTCTGCCTGTGAAGGGAGATGAAAGGTTAGGTGTGTGTGTGTGAGGGACTCTGTGTGTGAGAGGTTGATGGGTGTGTGTGGGATGGGGTGGGATGGGGGGATCTGAGATGAGAGGTAAGGTGTGTTGGTGTGAGAGAGAGAGAGAGAGAGAGAGAGAGAGAGAGAAAGAGAGTTCAAGGAGTTCTGTGTGCGAGAAGATAGGAGGTGAGGTGTGTGTGTGTGTGTTCGAGGAGCTCTGTGTGTGAGAAGAGAGGACAGAAGAGGTCGTGTGTGTCTCTCTGTGTGTGTGTGTGTGAGCGAGAGAGAGAGATAGAGCTCTGTGTGTGAGAGGAGAGGACAGAAGAGGTGGTGTGTGTCTCTCTGTGTGTGTGTGTGTGTGTGTGTGTGTGTGTGTGTGTGTGAGAGAGAGAGAGATAGAGCTCTGTGTGTGAGAGGAGAGTAATTGAGGGGTGAGGAGCTGAAGTGGTGTCCAACTTGCGCCTGCTGAATAGCTGTGCTGAGCTGGCCAGTGTGTGTGTGTGTGTGTGTGTGTGTGTGTATGTGCTGAAGAGCTGAGCTGGCCGGCAGCTTTGATGTCAAGAATGCTGTCTTCAAAAGAGTGCCGCAGCGATAGAGGTGTCCTCTGTTTTTTACTGATGATTTTTGGGGACACACACACACACACACACACCCGGGTCCTCAGCATTCCCGACATGGTTTCATGTCTCTGCTGGTCAGTAGAGCACTCTGCCCTGTAATGTATTTGAACTCTCTGTGTCTTTGGTAGAGATCAGAGAATGCTGTAATGTATTTAACTCAGTGAGGTCAGTGATATACAGCGTTTGAACTCACAGTAACTGTGCTAGAGGGGAGAACCCCACAGTGAGCAAGCGAGCTGCACATCCTATTCCGTGGGGATGAGCTCATCTCCTGGCGGGGCAGGTGCTCTCGTGATTCATCACCTTCTTTATTGGCGAGATGAGCGAGCGAGCGCAGGTCCTGATGGTGGCGTTAAGGAGGTGATGTATGCCCGGGAGTGAGATCAGCCTAAGAAAAAGGTCACCAGTAGCCAATGAGAAGGTTGACCGCCAACGAGACGACCCTGTGCTGCTTTAACTGAATCACTCAGACCGATTGGGCGCGGCTCACGGGTCACATCCTGTGGTTTAATAGAATCATCAGACAGACTGGCCATCGGTCACATCCTATCCTGTGGGTGGTTTAATAGAAAGTGTTCAAACTGGTGGTCAGGGCTTTGATAGAAGTGGTCAGATTTGACTGCTGTTAATGTTATCTGTGCAGCAGAGTTTTCGTTCCTGGATCTGGTTTATATGGATCCTGTGTAGGTTATGCAGGAGTGTTCATATGGATTCTGTATAGTTTAAGATGGGGGATGGAGTGTTCATATGGATTCTGTATAGTTTAAGATGGGGGATGGAGTGTTCATATGGATTCTATATAGTTTAAGATGGGGGATGGAGTGTTCATATGGATTCTGTATAGTTTAAGATGGGGGATGGAGTGTTCATGTGGATTCTGTATAGTTTAAGTGTAAGTAGATGAGATGAGCGGCCAATGAGCTCCGGGCGGTGGCTGGTGGCTGCGTGATGCTGTTGGTGGTCCAGTAGAGTGGACTAATGCTGGCGGTAATGGCCTCATGATAAAACAGCAGTTCCATAATGGAGCTACTGGGAGAGGGGGTCATTGTATGTGTGCGTGTGTGTGTGTGTATGTGCACGCGTGTGTGTGTGTGTGTGTGTGGGGGGGGGGTCCATCATCATGTCTGTGGCTTGAAGACGTGCTCTTGGTCCCCCGGGCCCCCCTCCCCTCTCCCCTTATGGAGGATCCATAATTCAGGGCTTAATGGCTGTCATGTCTGAGTGCTCTTACCTCACGGCTTCAACGCACCGCTTTTGTTTGAAGAGTGGCTCCAGCAACGCTTAACGCAAGAGCCCCCGGCTAATTTATGGCAGTCTTCAGGACCCCCTAATGTGGGGGGGGGGGAGAGTATGTGTGTGCGTGTGTGCGTGTGTGTGTTATGCTTAAATGGTAGGAGGGTTTGTGTGTCAGGGTTAAATGGTAGGAAATGTGTGTGTTTTTGGTTGGGTGTGTTTGAGCTCATCAGGACCCTTCACTGTGTCCAGCTGGCTCTGCGTGTGTGTCTGAGGTAGCAGTCTGAACACCCAGAGCTGAAGCCTCAGCAGAGCCGACCACACAGTGCATAAGCAGAGCTCTATGGCCTAGAGAAAGAGCTAAATTGATTAAAAAAAAGAGCTAGAAGATTGCACTCTCGACTCGGTGGCAGAAGCAGATGAAGGTCACATACACCCATCCCCCCCATCCCCCCTCCCCCACCAAACACAGGCCGCTCGCAGGGCGAGTCTGGGCAGGTTCAGTTATCCACAGGAAGTGTTCGGTCGTCAGGGTGACGGCTCATTGCCTTCGACACCCCTCAGTGTCAACGAGCTCTTTGGGGGCCCCAGTGTGTCTTCAGGGAGGCAGGAGCTGAAGCTGAGACACTTTTGTGTGTGTGTGTGTAGACAGGACTGTTGCTAAAACACAAGGCCATAAGTGTGTGTGTGTGTGTGTGTGTGTGTCTGTGTGTAGGCAGGACTGTGGCTGAAACAGTAGGCCTGTGTGTGTGTGTGTGTGTGTGTGTGTGTGTGTGTGCGTGTGTGCGTGTATACAGGACTGTGGCTGAAACACTAGGCGATAAGTGTGTGTGTGTGTGTGTGTGTGTCTATAGGGAGCTTGTCAGTTAGTCTGCCATGCATCTCCGTGGAGATGTTATCACCGTCTGAGCAAATAAGTGGTGAGTTTCAGGTGTATGTTTATGTGGTTGAACCAGTCACACAAGCCAGAGTGGCTCAGTCACACACACTCCTTTGTGTGTGTGTGTGTGTGTGGGGGGGGGGGGGGGGGTAGAGTCAGGAAAGGGTCACTGTTCCCCCCGCAGGTCTTTGTTAGTGACACACCGGCAGGTTTTTACCAAGACGGCGGAAGAACCTGTGGATCAGGCTAGACTGACCGCTGTAGGAGAGAGCTCCTCAGCACAATAACAGCCAAACAAAACAACAAGCATTATACAGAATGGACGGAGGAGTGGGATTGGGTGGGTATGGAGAGCAAGCAGCATTAACACAGAGGGAGAAGACGAGGTCCATTTATCCATGATGTGAACCCACGTCTTGTGTGTGTGTGTGTGTGTGTGTGGACAGGAGAAGATGGACAGAAGTGATCTCAGGGGAACTTGGTGTCAGACAGCATCTTCCTCTCCCCAAACACACACTCACATACACATACGCATACACACACACGCACCTACCCCCATCCCCCCCATACACCACTGTCTGACGATCGTAACCGGAGAGCTACAGTCTTTGTTCCGCGTGCATGAAACACAGCCCAGAGAGTGTGTGTGTGTGTGTGTGTGTGTGTGTGTGTGTGTGTGTGTGTCTGTCTGTGTCTTTGTGTGTGCACAGGTCATAGAACACACAACGGACGACAATTTCTTTGTGAGTTTGTTGTGACTGCTTGGCAGCTCTGTTGGATTGTATTGAACTGCTGAGCTGTGAATGGGGAAGGTCTGAGTCTGACTGCACAGACGCTGCCTGTGAAACCCACACACACACACACACACACACACACACACACACACACACACACACACACACACACACACCGGCAGAATCCTGCTCAGTGTTCACGCAGCAGTGGGCGTCTGCTGCCCGTTTGATCAATAATGGTATATTCACAGCACACACTGAGCACATCACACCAAGAGAGCTCCCTCCAATCACCCCAGCTACCACTCATTCTCTCTCTCTCTCTCTCTTCCTCTCTCCATCTCTCCCTCCACCTCTCTCTGGGAGTCTGGGAGCTCTTTCTCTCTCCATCTCTCCCTCCATCTCTCTCCTCTCTCTGGGAGCTCTTTCTCTCTCCATCTCTCCTTCTCTCTCTGAGTCTGGGAGCTCTCTCTTTCTATCCCTCTTTCCATCTCTGTCTGAGTATGGGAGCTTTCTCTCTCCTTCCATTTCTCTATCTCTCTTTCTATCTTTCTCTCCATCCCTCTCCCTCTCTATGAGAGCTCTCTCTCCATCTCTCTATTTTCTATCTCTCTCCATCCTTCTCCATCTCTTTTTCTCCATTTTTCTTAACTCATTGAGTGCCAAAAACGTAATATCACTCTAACACACATTATATGTGATTTTGGGAACTCTGTGATGAATACAAATGAAATATATGATGATGTATGACGAAAACTCATGAAAACGCACAATCTGGACATTTTATCTCAACATTGTATCTTAACTCGGTTGCCGCTTTGGGTCGAATCAGTGACACATGCACGTCAGGTCAAAACCAGGCCATTTTCGTGGGTCTATCACTAGGTGGCAGTCTCGCCAGGTCTCGCTGATCACTTCCCGGAAAGTTTACACAAGTAAGTAACAGGCAACACTTCATATTTTAATAAAGACGTTATATCTCCATTTCTAGAAAAAAACAACGATTTTGATGAAAACTAGCCACTGTTTAGCTTGGGATTTCTCAGGAACAGAGACGTGTAGAAATACACGGTTTGCACCCACCGAGAGCTTAAAGTCTCACCTTTTAATCGAGCCTTTGTATGTGTTCATAGCTATAACACAGAATATGCTGTGGCTGTACAAAAATCATCAACAATGGTCTAGATTGCTGGCACTCTAGGACAAAGCTCCCAAAAACAGCTTGGCATTTAATGAGTTAAAGACTCAGTTCTTTCCATCTCTCTCTTCATCCCTTTTAGGAGCTCTTTCCATCTCCATCTCTTTCTCTCTCTCTCTCTCTCTCTCTTTCTCTTTCCCCCCCCAGTCTTGTGTTGTGTTGAGTGGAGCTCTGTGGAGGTGTGTTGCTGTTTGCTCTCTAAGCTGCTCCTCTTGTGCCCAATCACTATTCAGCCCACAGCCGCTGACTTGAGCTGGCAATAAGTTGGGGCTTACAGCTGAAGTGAGGCGGGGAGGTGCAGGGCACAGGGGTGCCTGGGTGGGGCTTGTGATTTCCCTGGTGATCTGATATCTCCGTTTTCTTGAGATAGGTGGGGGGGGGGACCTTCAGGTCAGGAGGAGGGGGGGGGGGGTTAGTACCTAATCAAAACCAGGGGACTTCACTCATTCTGTTCTCAGCCATCCGAGGATGTTGCCAGGGCAACACACTTAAAAACAGCCTTGGCCCCCTTATCTGTTTTTCTTTGTAGAAGCGATCTGGGAAAAAAAAGTAATCTGTCGGACAATAGAGTCTAACCAGGGGGGATTGGAACCACGTCGTTCTGTCCTCGATGGCCTCCTGCCGCTCGCGTCACTAGAACGGTGTGTCCTCCTGGAAGCCGTGAATCGATCAACGTCTCAGCCAGATATGAGCCAGATCCATTCTTAAGTCGTCCGAGGTCCACCAGGCAGTTCCTGAGTCGCGGGGTTACCAGACCGTGTTATTGTGTCTCCATTCACTCTGGGCAGAACCTATGTTCTATACACCACACGCCAGAGGCGGTGTAGAGTAGACTCCCTCTGTTTTCACTATTAAAAGCTCTCGGCTCTCAGACAGATGGATAGGCAGTCTGCTCTGAGTCTGAAAAAGAGGCTTCTTTCAGAAGGGGCATATGGACGAAGGCCAGGTCTGGAAAAGCTCTCCATAAAGCCCTGATGCCTGCGTGCAGTCCAGACTGGACTGCCCTAGCGGGCAGGAATGTAGTTGTGAGCGGACACGCATTAGGCAGCGAGCGGAACATCAGTCACAGGGATGTAGGATGGCTTATCTGCGGGGGAATTAGCTCTCCTGATGCACAGCCTGTTTATCATCAGGAATCACTGGAATGCTAACAGCAGCAGCAGAGAGGCTGCCAAGGTGTGTTTGTCATGTTAAAGATGTGTGTGAGCGTGTTGGTCCTGTGTGTGTGTATGTGGCCAGGAGCCTACCCAGCGGCAGGTGTGTGTGTGTGTGTGTGTGTGTGTGTGTGTGTGTGTGTGTGTGTGGAAAGCCTCTGATAAGGGGGCTCTTGAGAGAGCCCCTCTGCTCTGGGTTTTCCCCGTGATGTGCCCCTGACTCAGCCCTGCCGGTGACACTCTCAAGCCCGTGAAATACGGCCGGAGGTTGGAGCGCTCGCTCACGCATCCGCACGGCAGATAACGCTCAGAATGCACTGCCGATGTGCTGACACACTCCGCATGACATGATTCGCACACACACAATAACAGGAGGTGCACCGAAACGCTCACTCGCATTATTTACCGCAGATAACTCAGAATGCCGTCAGTCTGCAGAAACATGCACTCGCATACCTCACTTGTGTGCCTTATGTGGACGACATGCCGGCACATCACAGGAGAGCCATACGTCATGTGGACTGGCGTCCCATACTTCAAATAAACTGCATACTTCACTTACACGGACATAGCACTTACATGCTTCACATGGACAACAGATCCATAAACAAGCCGTTTACAGCACTTACATTCTTTACATGGACAGCAGATCCATACATTACATGGGCGGTGCTTCACTCAAACAGCAGGAACTGAGCCAAAGTGTGTGATTGGCTAATATGTTCAGTAGGTAAAGTGTGTGTGTGACTGCTGTTGATGATTTCACCACCATCTTTCATCCTCATGACATGTCATGAACAGTCAGCCATTAGCATTAGGTGTATGAGGTATTCTACTGTTTTGTTGTTTACTGTAGTTGTTGTTGTTTACACATGCTCTGTGTTTTCCTCCAGTGTGCCCACAGGAGATCATCACCAGCCAGTATGGAGAGACCATTCGCATCCCGTGCGGTCCTCAAGACTCGCGCTCTGAGGAACCGTTTCTTATCAAGTGGAAATACGTAAGCAATGCTGCACTTCACCTCATAACACTGATAAATACCTATCAACCTACTTACCTACAACCCCCTTTCCAAACAGGTTGAGAAACGCAATGTAAACAAACTAATGAAGTGAAATTGAAAGAATGTGATAATCAGCAAATCTTGTGAAAACCTATTTAGTTGCAAAAAGTTGTACTGCTCTCGGTGCTCATAAGTGTGTGTGTGTGTGTGTATGTGTGTCTATCAGGAGGATAAGGTGGACGGCACATCAGGTGATCTTCTGGTGAAGCGGAAGACAAATGCCACCATCACTGCCTCTGATGAGTTTAAGGGCCGAGTATCCATCGGCAAGGACGACAGCCTCCTCATCACTAACGCGGTCCTCTCCGACCAGAAGACCTACACCTGTATGATGGTGATGATCTCGGACATCTCCGAGCACAGCATGCAAGTGCTCATCCGCAGTGAGTAGAGCTAACATTTAGCACTCCATACTGGTGCCTATTTAGTAATGCCAGAAGATCCCATTGAGCCGAGGTATTCAGTCTACTCAAGTGTGCACCATATATGTGCTGCCTGCGGTTATTAAATATGAAGGCACGTAAAAATTTCTCTTCTCCATCCCAGAATCCCCCGAGAGGGTGGAGCTCACGAACAACCCGGCTGCCGTGGAAACAGGCAAACGGACCACGGTAAGTAGGAGGGAAAGGTTGCACCGACGACCAGCACCGTCTAGGTGGAACATAGGTGGGATGGATTGGAATGTAGATTGGGTGGAAGACAGACAGCGTTAGCCAATAGGGAAATTACTGATGCTATGAGTGTGTGTGTGTGTGTTTGTGTGTACCAGAATGTTATTGCCTGCGTTCTTCTGATAGACTTTCTCTCAGGATGACTTCTGTGGCCCAGTGACCCCTGTCTTACTGGTGAAGCATGGAGTGTCGATTAGATGTGTGTGTGACTGTCGTGTCTGTTGTGTCGTGTGTATCGACTTCCTGGTGCGAGTCGACGCGGGGGCCGGTCGATGCAGGAAGTTGAGTCGTGCGTGGGCTCCAGACTCAGCTGCGTCTCCTGGGGTGACACTCCGCTCGGGCGCCTGGTGGGAGGACGGGTAGCTTGCTGTCGTCACTGCGATGAGCGCAGGCGCCTTGGGGGTGAGGTGCATCAGTGATGCGGGCGGGCGTCTAGGGGTCAGAGGTCACAGTGGGCGGACGGCTAGCCGAGAGAGACTCATTAGAAGGACAGAGGCTCTCAGGTGGGAGGTCAGCGGGGCTTCCTGTTGCAGACGAGCATCCAGGCGCCTCTGGTGATTCGACAGCCCAGCTTCTCGCCTCTGCCACCCTCTCTCTCTCTCTCTCTCTCTCTCTCTCTCTCTCTCTCTCTCTCTCTCTCTCTCTCTCTCTCTCAGCCTCACTCTCTCTCTCTCTGACTGTCAGCGCCACTTCAAATGCAGCCCCTCTCTTTATCTGTCTCTCCAATTCTCCGTTTCTATTAAAGCGGATGTGTGAGTGTGTGTGCTTTTCTTGGTACATGTGTGTGGGGGAGTGTCTCACACAAGCATGTGAATTAGGGACGTGTGTGTGTCTGTGTGTGTGCCAGCAGCAAGTTGATTAAATCATTAGACAGCTTTGAATGAGAACCCAGAAGTCAGCTCAGAACTGGAGCGGTGGGAGAGACAGGCATGACCAATCAATTCTGCATCTTACTTATTTGTTTGTTTTTGTTTTTTTGGCTTGTGCCTAGATTGGAGAATGCAGTGCGGACGATGCCAACCCTGCAGCCAAGCTCACGTGGTACAGGAACGACAAGCCTCTAGAGCATGATGGCAAAGGTTTGTCTGAGAAACGACTGAAATGCGTTTTCATTCCATCACATTCCCTGTAGAACTCTCTTGTCATACGTGTGTGTGTGTGTGTGTGTGTGTGTGTGTGTGTGTTCTCAGGCATTGTGATCACGGTGTCAGAGACCGTAGATGCATCAACGGGGCTGACCAGCAGTGTGTCCGAGCTGCAGTACTCTGTGGAGAAGGAGGACATGGGGGCGCTGTTCTCCTGTGGGGTCCAGGACTCCGCCCTCAGATCCAAAGCTGTAAACTTCACCATCAACTGTGAGTCCCTCACGCAATCCATACTCATGTCACCCTCACACACACATTTACACAAATACAAACACACACTCACCACTTCCCCCTGACTGTCTGAGGGAGTCAGCAAATTACAGCGGCGCATGTGTGTGTGTCCTGATTCCTGACCTCTGTGTCTCCTCAGACCCCACGGAGAAGGTCAGCCTGGAGGTTGTGACACCTGGGCTCTTGCTGGAGGGTGCTGACGTCATGCTGAGGTGCCGTGCCGACGGGAACCCCCCTCCTTCCAGCTACGTCTTCTACCTGCAGGTGAGCAGTCCATTCCCACGGCCCTCGCTGTGTCTCCGTGACGACGCTGTGGTTTGTGGTTTGGGCCCCCGCGCCACTGCATATCCATGACTACAGCGTGGGCTCCACTCTGGGGGGACGAGGCCGCTGCTCTCTTTTAACACTTCCTGTCAGCTGTTGCCGAGTAACGCCTCACACCTGTGTTCTCTGTGCAGGGAAAGGAAGTGACTGTGGAGGACCAGAACTCCTACACGCTGACGGGCGTCACACGGGACCAATCAGGAGAGTACAAGTGCTCCCCCAGCGGTGACACCAGCCTGGTCGCCTCCCACAACATCACCATCCACTGTGAGTCACGCCCTCTCGTGCTGTTAAGCGCTCCGCAAATAGGCGCCCTCATGAGCGGAAATTTTAACTGACGAGATTTTATTGAGCGGCACCGCCAAAAATAGAACTGAATCATAATCAACACTGCGGCGGTGGCAAAGATGACGCTGGTGTGCGGGGTTATATTGAATGGAATGGAATGGAATTTAATGTTGAAAGCAGAGTGTGCTGCACTAATGCCACCGCCTTCATGTGGACCACTCTTGACATGGCCACTGAACATCTGCAGGAGCTTCAGAATGACTTAAATCTCTTTTTAACGGGGCGACGTGCGAGTGTAGATCACAATGATTTGTTGAGCGTCAGCCATGGATTTCAGTTCAATCTGTTAATTTTTCTATCATTGGCAAAAGGGGGGTGGGGTCTAAGTCAATAAAATGAATATTGACAAGTAGCTGTAACGTTATAGTGTGCTAACCTCTACAACCCAACAGTATTTTAACGTTAGCGTAGGGATACTGCTTCTTATATGCTCTCTAACTTAATTAGAAAGAGAGAAATGAAATTAAAGGATTTCATCCCATATAAGTAGCACAACATAGAAAATCATTGTGTGGTGGTCAATGTTGATATTGTGGTAGACCGCCACAAATAAGTCAATGTATGGGAAACTCTGCTGAAGTTATCCAGCTCATAGTAAGTAGTTCAGTAATAAATATGATGGGTTAATTGCATATTGCTGTACCGTGATTCTGCCATTGTTAATGCTTTAAACTGTCGCTAGATAATGTTTAAGCCATTTTGATAGTAAAAGTCCCATCTGGTGGTTGAGGTGTGGATGTAAGAGATGTGGCCAGTGTTTTGGGGATGTGTAGTGATGTGTGTGTGTGTGTGTGTGTGTCTCTCTCTCTCTTTCTCTCTCTCTCTCCCTCAGATCTGGACGTGGCTCTGAGCCCATCTGGGAAGCTTGTGAAGGCTGCGGGGGAGCCTCTGCCCATCACCCTGGAGAAAGACGCCTCTGGCAAGGTCACTGTGGCCTGGACAAAGGTGTGTGTGTGTTTGTGTATGAATAGCTGTGACCTTGATTTTTCACCCTCCCCATCTGTAGAAGTGTGTGTAACATGTCCTCCCTCTCTGGTTGTGTGTGTGTGTGAATAGGTATGAATGAGTGTGACCTTGATCCCCTCACCCTCCTCATCTGTAAGGAGTGTGTGTGTGTGTGTGTTTGTGTGTGTAACATGTCCTCCCTCTCTGATTTGTGAGTGTGTGTGTGTGTGTTTAACCTTTTTTCTGTGATTCCAGAACAACGCCAGTCTGACAGAGGAGCCCCAGTTTGAGCGGCTAAAGTACTCCGACTCAGGGCTGTACGAGTGCAAGGTGTCCATGGGAGACCTTGTGTCCACACACTCCTTTGAGCTGCTGGTGGAAGGTCAGTCACGCTTTATCTCTCCGCATAACTATCCCTCTCTGTGTGTGTGTGTGTGTGTGTGTGTGTGTGTGTGTGTGTGTGTGTGTGTGTGTGTGTGTGTCATCCCTGGTTGCCTCTTCATGTGGAAACGCGGATGTCACCTTTACCCCTGATGTGCAGATTATTGATTGATAATTGCTGCAACGCTTGCCATGATACTTATCCTATTTGTCAATCCAAATAAAGAATTAAAAGTGTGTGTGTGTGTGTGTAGGAGCGCCTGTTATCACCAGCCTGAAGGAGGAGCTGAGCGCTGATGGAGCCCACAAGGTGCTGAGCTGCGAGGCTGAGGGCTTCCCCAAACCCACTGTGGAGTGGAGCGGCATCAACGGCACCAATGTAAGACACACACACTTCGAATGGCACACATACACACACACACGCACACACAAATACATACATGCACACACACACACATACACACAGGAAAATGTGTGCACACACACACACACACATACTTTGCATACATTCAAATGCAGTAATCTACAGGCAAGTTTCAATAGCAAAAGACGGCCTACACTTGAGGCAATTTGCATGCAATTTGCCGACAATTTGTCAAGAAAAAACAGCACAAAGTGCTACAAAAAAGCATAATTTGATTAGTTTTATATTTTCATCACATATACCAGTTGACTACAGACTCACTACTACCATATACACACAAATCACACAAACATCTGATTAACAGACACCGACTACACACACACACACAGACACCTCCGGAAGGCTCGACGGTAACCCCAGGCGTCCCTGAAGTACCCCCCTCTGTGTACCCCCCTCCGACAATTCCCTGATGGCATGGCGCAGGCTTTGGCCTCTTACTCCCAGATCCTTGAGCAGCCTGGTGGTAGACGAAGCCACAAAGCCCCTGCATCCCACCTCCACAGGGCGCACCTCAGTCCTCCAACCACGTTGCTGTGCCTCTGCAGCAAGGTTGTATGCCTCCTCTACCGACTCCTCCCAAGGCACAGTCAGCTCAATGATAAAGACCTTAGCAGATGGTGACCAAAGCACTAAGTCAGGTCTAAGAGTGGTGGCAGCAATCTCAGGAGGAAAGGCAAGGCGTTGACCAACATCCGCCAACATTTTCCAGTCACAAGCTGTGTGTAACTGGCAGTGCTTTGCTGTTGTGAGTGCACTGTGATTTGCCTTTGCCCCCTCTCGCACAAATATGACTGCTGGCAGGGAGTTGAGTGTTGCAGGTGTTGCTGAGTTGGCTGCAGTTCGCCTCTGTTCCAAAGTGTCAGCAAGTTCTTTCAACACCTGGTTGTGACGCCAGGTATAGCGCCCCTGGGCAAGACTCACTTTACACCCTGTGAGAATATGCCTAAGGGATGCCAGCTTGGAGCAGAGTGCACAGCCTGGATTTTCTCCTCGCCACTGCTGGAAGTTCATGGGTGTGGGGATGACGTCATATGTTGCCCTGATGATGAAGCCAAGTCTCCTTGACTCCATACTCCACAGATCTTTCCAGCTCATTTTCCTTCCCTCCACGCTCTCCCACTTGGTCCACTTTCCCTGCTTCCCAAGTGCCACCACCTTGGCCCTCCTGATGCCTTCCTCCTGGTTTTTAACCTCATCCACAATCATCCTCCTCCTTTCAGCAGCTGAGGCTTTGCTCCAGGCTTTGTCTTCATACGGGCCCAGCTGA
>NC_055973.1:20622329-20684829 GCF_018492685.1 Alosa sapidissima
TAAATAAGCAAAATAATTAATTAATAAATAACTAGGTTAAATAATTCTGTGTTAGCTTTTGGTCTGCTGATTAGCTAGGTTATGTTCCTGTAGCTCCTGGCCCCTGTGCTCATAGTATTGGAGGCTGATCATATTCCCTTACACAGAACCGATGTCCCAGATCACCACCTGTGCTGATGAAAAATGTAAAATATGTTTAGGGTTTGTTCAAAAATCTCACCTGATGTCAAAGAGAGACGTGATGTAGCTGTTTTTGTTTTTGTTTGTGATCGTGAAAGTGATTGTGAAGCCCCACTGTTACTGGCTGATGGGGTAAGAGAGCTGAGCAGGAGGGGGTGAGAGAACACTGCCTTGAGGGCAGCAGGCTCCAGAGCCCTACCGATCCACTTCTGATTTGATCCCAAGCCACACCTGCTCTGAAGCGGATGCGGTTTTGATCTGGTCTGGAACTGGTCCAACCCACTCTAATCCAGTCCTAGTCTGAAGGGGATCTACTGATCTGACCCACTCTAATCCAGTCCTGGGCTGAAGGGGATCTACTGATCTGACTCACTCTAATCCAGTCCTGGGCTGAAGGGGATCTACTGATCTGACCCACTCTAATCCAGTCCTAGTCTGAAGGGATCTGGTCCAACCTGCTCTGCAATCATCTGCTCTCTGACACACCTGTGGAGGTCCTCTCCCCCAGCCTGCTGATCTGAGGCGTGTGACTCTAGTTGCTGTAGGTGAGGGTCCATCACAAGACACACACACAGACACCAGATAGAGTAGAATTGGCCTTTCAGAAGGTGCTTGTGTTCTGTCATTAGTGAAGAGAAATGTATGATAATGCCTATCAGTGTGGGATGTTACATGGTGTCTCTCTAGCATTTTGTTTTAGTGTCATTTTTGTGTTTGTTTGTTTCCAATGCTGCACTGTGTAAATGCCTATCAGACTGTGGTTTTGTCTCTGGGAAGTTACAGCAGTCATAAGTGGTGCAGAGTTCTACTTATCATCTTGTGTGTTTGAATGGCCTCGAGTCCAGAGCTGGGCTGCCTCTGGCCCACACTCGGCTCACCTTCGGCATGGAATCAGCTGTGCTCTGAGCAGTCCAGCGCGCCTCATCATTTTCATGATCACTTAGGAGCATTTCCTTACATGTAAATACAGCAGACACTTTTCTATGTTTTTCTCTGTTTTTGTGCTTTATTTATATTGTTCAGGTTAAACGCTGTTTGTGTGAGGCAGGTTTGTTAGCTAGGATTATTAATCAATCAGTTGTCTCTGAAACATGATACCTCCACAAACATTCAGAAGTACAGAACAACTGAAGGTTCTTACTTGCAGGCATGAAGAACATGGGAAGTTACATTTGCTAGGTTTTGTGTCCCACACCTTAGTTGCAGAATCCACTAGTGAAAAAAACATGTTCTACTTTGTCAACTCATTTCCTGTTGTAGCTTTACATTTTTGCATTGAAAAACAGATTGGCAGAAAAACCAAAGACAGTGAATGAGTCCATGCAAGTACTGTAAATACTGACTATTGTTTTTGTACTTTTGTTTAAAATAAAGTGTACATTTCGAGGAAAAAGTGCTCCATACACTCACTTGTCTTGTGATTTTTATTCAGAATACATTGAGATCACCATTGCATTCAACAAATGCAGTCTTGGCTGAAAATGTGTTTTTAAACAGTTCTCATATAAGGTAAGTTACTTTGCCTGAATCAGTCAGGAGACATGTTAGGCTTAGTTGCCTGTGGCTTTCTATGGAAGTGCAGCACTCCCATCAGGTCCTTTTTATGCTTTGGGGACAACATGTGAGGTGTGTTTCTGCCACCTAGTGGCCAGTCGAGTGTAGGTCAGAACTCGCTAAGCCCTTGTACTCTGTTAAAATGCCACCAGTCTTGTGATTAGACCAGTGACACGGAACATCATGTGTCCACAGTGTATGATCATGTGCTTACACATGTACTGAACATGCATACAAGCCTATTCATTTATGTTTCCCCTTAGGGGTGATGTCAGGGAGAAATTGTGTACTGTCTTAACATGCATCATCCATCAGTCGTCTCGGCCTGCAGGGTATATTCTCTGGCACTCTTCACAATCTTAAGGTCATTCACATTCTCTACACTCACATATATGAGCACAATAGTAACATCTGATCAATGAGGATCTTAGAAATAATCATAAATCAGTCAGCTAGAAATACAGTGCCTATAAAAAGTCTTTTGACCTTGGAGTATCCCACATGTCTTTTGGTGAACTAAGTGATTTTAATAAGAGCTTTGCCACTCACCCATAGAGCTTAGACCGGTGATGAACTTGTTCAAAAGTTGCTGTATGAATAGTTTCTCTAATTGTGAGACTATTTGCGCCAATTGGATGGGCCGCTGTTGATTTAGGTCAGCTACTTTAAGGGTGGTGAATATTTATGCAGTCGCTTATACTGCATCATATATTTTTAATTCATTAACATTACCTTGTAGAATTTCACTTTGACATTAAAGAGGGTTCTTTTGTAAATTACTGTTAAAAAAAAAAGACCAAATTAAATTGACAAATATTATATGTATTAAAGCAATAAAAGGGGGGACTATCCAAGGGGGGTGAATACTTTTTATAGACACTGTATGAATCCAAGATGTCTATGTAGCTTTTGGGAACCAGTGACGATGAATTTGTGTGGATGCATAAATAAATCTAAGATGCCTGTGTGTTTAGTGGTACGAGGGGATTTCCATGATTTGTACAGTATCAAAGGGCAAAGTACAGTATTATGCACTTCCAAGGCTCATGGAACAGCAGGTCTCCTTACTTAGATCGCAAAAGATAAAAGCAACATTCTAAACAGTGGTAGCAGACATTTGATCAGAGCTTCTAAAGTGCTTGAATTACTGCCAAAGTCATATAGGTTTCCTTGATTAACAGGAATAAACATGTTCAAAAACACATGAAAGTTCTTTTACATATGCAAGAAATCTTTTAGTGCTTCAGTAGACTGTTATGTGGTGGTTCAAAGAAAACAACTGACGGACATTTTTTCACATGAATCGACATGTTTATTTGTTTTATTACCCTACAGAATATGAGCAATGGTTGCTCCACAAAACACCTACTTTTGGGGGGTTGACTATGGATATTTAGAAATGATTTGTTTTGAAGTATTTGAAAAACTCAACCCTAATTTCTCAAAGGTTTTCACTCTATAGGTTGTATGTGTATGGTGAAAAGGTGGGAACTAAGTCTGAAAATCAATATAACATTCTCCTTGTGATGCCAGAGGTATACAAGTGTAACACAAATAATTGATAGATGACAAGTTGCAGTATATTCGTAACTTACTGTACACTTAGGATTCTCACGGTCATGGAAAACCTGGAAAAGTCATGGAATTGTGAAAATCCAATTCCAGGCCTGGAGCGATCATGGATTTCTGTAAACTCACTGAAAGTTTTGGGAAAGTCATGAAATGTAATTTTGTCATACCAGGGGATGTAGGTATGGAGATAGCATACATCATGTCACAAATTTGATTGCTTCCTTTATAAAGAATGGTAGGGGAGAAAGCACATTTTATCCAAACTCATTGAAGTCACATTTCATAATTAGTCCCATCTGTGGCATAACGTAAGCACTTCTGTACAAAATCATGGAAATTTCAAAAAAAGGTCAAAAAAGTCATGGAAAGGTTTTGAAATCTTGTCAAAATGGTTGGGAACCGTGTACACTGCACATTGCCTACTCTTTTGTGGCTTCTTTCAACTAAGTACACATACACTATGGGACAGGGGTGTCACAGACCAATGTGAAGTGAATTGAAAAAGTCCAGAGTTGAGACAGCCATCGTAAAGCCAGAGGAAACTCAGACGCAAACACAGGTGTGGATCTCCTTTTCCCCTTTAGAGGCTGGCAGTGCACATTGAACAATATTAGACTGCAGTGAACCCTGCTGACTTCCTCTGGGTTTTATCCTTGTAATTCAGATCCAGAACATCCCAGATGGATGAACCTCTGGATTCTTAAAGGTACTGTCAGCAATTCTGAATGACGTCACCTCCGTTTATATATTGACAACCCCCCCCCGTTTATATTTGATGGGGGACAGGGCTGTATACAAACACCTTTTTTTACAGTGCACTCACAGAACGGAGAGCTAGTGCATCGTGAGGAGATATTATTAGCTGAATGTGACAAAAGATGTTATGGGTTAGAAATCTCTTAGAATTGCTGATGGTAGGCCTACCTTTCACAATCCATCCACACTTCCACCTGTCCCAGCTGCTTCCTGGTACGGCTTTGCCTATCTGCTCACAAGCTCTGTCATCTAGCACCCTAAGGGCTCACTAAGACATGGCTCCTTACTGTGTCTTATGTCAGTGCTTTGAAATGGTGAGCAAGTGGGGTCATTATATTGCCTTTGAAGTGAGCAGGGCAGTTATTTGCCCATGTAGGGGGAGTTGGTAAGAGGAGGAGGCACTGCATGAGGCGGATAAAATGACACACAGCAGCCGCCCCAAGGCCTCTCCTAGATCAGGCTCAGGTCCACTCCGGTTCCGCTTCTCTCAGGCGCCATCAGGCAAATATCCAGAAACTCAGGCCATGGACAGGATGGGTAGCGTGTAATGAAGAATAGATCTCAGTTTAGGACATCGATCTCTGTCTCTCCCAGTTGTGTTTGGGCAGTGGTATTGTAGCGGTTAAGGCTGGGGTAGAGTGTAACCTGAAAGTTGTTTGTTCAATTCTCAGCTTCCACCGTTGTGCCCTTGAGCAAGGCACTTAACCCCAAGTTGCTCTGGGGGCAATGTGTCACCTTGTAATATAGTTGACATTATGTAAGTCACTTTGGACAACAGGGTCTGCTTAATGAATAAATGTAATCGCATGCCCAGTGCTAACATCTCTTGTTTCTCACCTTTCTGAGCATGGCCAGCAGCACTAACATCTCTCATTGCTATTTCGGAACAAGTACTATGACATAACTTCCATTCCCTCCACTCTGCTTCATGTCACTCCTGTGGCGTGGCCTGTGGCCAGTCTGCATTTGTTCACATTCCCAAAGATGTTCACAGAGGTCACTTTAGCTTTGGGGCAGGAGTGACATTAACTCTCCCCTCAAGAAAGACTAACAGGAAGTCCTTAGTGCTCTGCTTTCCCCCTTAGATGTGTGAATGCCACACATACACGTGCAAGGCTAATCTGAGGGGACTATCTAAGCCTACATGTAGTGCTACACTCTGGGGGCATAAACATAGGGGCTCAAGAACATGCCCCCAGTAGCACTGTAGCTGCCTGGCTGCTTTAGCTGTTGGGCAACTCAAAGGTATCATACCGACAGTACAGTGACCTCGAGAAACAGAGATCTACGTATATGAAAAATCGCCACAATTCTCCTTTATGATATTCAACATTTTACTTTCATGACACACAAGGTTGCTTGATATATAAATAATTAATTAAACACTAACACAACCAACCAAGTAATAAGAACTAAGAATGCTAAAAACATTCTACTGGAGGGTTCCAGAGGCTATCGTGGAGAATGCTGAGAATGCCATGAAACAGTGCTGCAGAGCTTTCCCCCAGAAGCACTTACAGTTTTGACTGCTGCCCATTTCCTTTCCCCCCTCTGCAACTCAAATTGTTGCTCTCTGGTCAGAGCAAAGCAGCTTTCCACCATAGTTCAGGCTCACTACTGCCCCTAGGGGTCGGATGTGAGCCTACAGCCAGCCAGAAATAAAATAAACACAGTGACTAGGCCTGCTCACTCTCTGGTTTTGTTCCTGAGCGAAAGCAAACTTGCTCAGATCATTTACATTCAGAGCTTCATGTCATTATTAAAGTATTATGGGATAACTTATATTATTATGGATTTATACTTATTATGGATAACTTCATATTTGTGAGCATGAGTGTCTCTGTATAATGTAATAGGGATTCATCCAGACAGTGGTGGCATGACTCACAGCACTTCCATTTGCCTTTATGGATGAAGCCCCTGAAAACCAATCTGCTTTTATGTGTTTCTTTCTTCTGTGGCTGGCGTCTTCAAATCAAATACCTAGCATAACATTACATTCAGGCATCATGTTTTTCTTTTTCTATGGTTTTAGAGTCATGGTTTGGTTCAGTGGACCTCTTACAGGCTGTTTCAGTAAACCACCATGATACCGCCTGGGCCAATGAGCCACCATGTTACAGGCTTGAAGGAGGATGTTTGAAATAGAGGTATTACCGGTACCTTACGGTAGTCAATCACTATCACTTTAAAAAGGTGTGTGATAAGCAATCATTTATTACTGTAATCTACCTACTTTAGGATTGGGGAGACATCCATCACTTGCTTCATCTGCCAAAATGCTACACGTGCAGTATGAACTCTCATGAAGTTCACAGACACTGCAGTGTACAACTCGATTGCAACCACTACAACATTGCTGTATTGTGTGGGATATCACCTCTATACTCAGTCAGTCAACGATCACACAGACCACCATGCAAGACTTCACTCTCATACAAGTCACTAGAACCACTGCCGTATAGAAAAGTGAAACCTGTGTGGTTGTGGTGGTCTGTCAGGAAGAGCTGTTTCCTCTTCCCTGTACACAGGCCTACTGTATGTCAGAGGGGCCAAGGGGTATAGATGACAAGCTCCCGAGGCACGGGAGGGGGCCAAGCAAAGCTTTATGTTCTGGTGCAGTGCTAGAGTATGGATGTGGGGCCCCTTTAAGAGAAATTCCTCCCTGCCCCTCTGTCCATAATTCAACATGGCTGGCCCCAATGGAAGTGCATGTTTTTTCAGATGATCAGTTTGGATTACCTCAACACAGTCAGCTAATATCCAGTGGCCTTCATGGTATACTATGAATCCTGAAAAAGTACCTGCTGTTGATGTGTTTAGACCCAACATGTGTGCTTTAGCGGCTATCAGTTTGTTGTGCCCACCTAATTAAGTCAGTTCTGTGTTCCATAAAGTACTATCGTTAACTACCAACTGTGTGTGTTCTTGTGTTATGTCTAATCCTGTATTCAATCGTGGTCTAAAAACATGCTGTGTGTATTATATCCATTTGCATACACTAGTGGTAGGCTAACCCATAACATTCCTCCCCTAAGGACAAAATAGGCTAAATAGCCTGGTTAGTATAGTTAATCTTATTCTTAGAGCTCTAATTATTTTATTTTGTTTCAATAGCCTAACAGCCAATATTAATTCATTCTGACTAGATTTGCCAAAGCTACTCTGTGCTGAAGTCCTGTCCTCCAATTCCAGTCAATGTGACGTTACTTTGGGCAAAAACGAGCTCATTCCACTTCATGCTGTGCAGATCTATCTAAACGTGATGCATGCTAGACTTTTGTACATTGCAAACATTAATGAGCCTAATATGGAGGGCTGTCAGTGGAAATAAGTAAATTATTTTTTGGTCCGTTTTGAATTGTGCCATGAATTTTACATATGGGGCCCTATTTTGACGATCTAAGTCAAGTCAACTTTATTTATTTATATAGCGCATTTCATACACAGAGGTTATTCAAAGTTTTACATAAACAAAAGCAAACAGGAATAGCTGATAAAACCATAGAAGGGCAATAGTCAAAGAATAGTTTAAAAAGTAAAGAATAATAAGAAAAGAAAATAATAATAAGAAGAAAACATAAAACACACAAGGTTATAGTACATAAAAGCATAAAGGACAATAATTTAAAAGTAAAAAAAGCAATGATTAAAACATTAAAAAAAACATAGAAACTATTAACATTTTAGCTAAAAAAAGACTTTCCCAGATTTAGAAATGTAAAAAATAAGTGATCAGTTAGAAAGCATCTGAGAAAATGTTTGGTCTTAAGTCTAGATTTGAAACTGGCTACAGTTGGGGCAACTTTGATCTCATCTGAAAGTTCGAGCTGAACTGCATCTAAACGCTGCTTCAGCATGTTTAGTTCTAACAGTAGATTTTACTAACAAGTATTTCTCCTGAGACCTGAGAGGTCTGGAAGGTGTGTACTGCTGAAGCATGTCTGCTAGGTAATTTGGTCCCATTCCATTTTACTTTTTTGATCTAAAGCGCGTCTGATGCATTTGGTTTAAGCACATTTAGGTCATGTCCAGTACAGTTTTACTAGTTTGACAGTGGAATAAGTGATCAGATGCCAGGCGCACGGTTCAAAAGGGTTGTTCTTATATTTCTTAATTAATCATGTGTTTTGGGTGTAAACAATGAGAGTGACATCTGCCATTCCCTTTAAGAACAAGGAGAACAAATTCTAACTGCGGGTTAATGTTCAGGACACAGGCAGCGGATGGTGAGGTGATGTTTGCTGTAAGTGACATAAAATGTTTTAGCCTAAAAAACATGTCGCATCGCTTAGAGCACCTTCAATTAACAAAATGAGGAAAAAAACACAGGACACAAGGACACAACACAGGTTAAGGACACAAACAACACAGGTTAAGGACACAAATTTTCTTTGTGAATTAATAATGTATTGTAAATAAATAAATTAACAGGGGCCATACATACCCGTTAAATTACCATATGAGGCAGGCAGATTTTTATTTTTAAAGGCCATTTATTCAATGGATCCAGGATACTATGCAACCTGATAAAGTTCCCTTAACTTAACTTAAAATAGCCCCATCATCACATACCCTTTACCATAGAGATTGGCATGGTTTTATTTCAGTTATAGCTGGTTTGATTTGCATTGAGGGATGATCCCGTGTCAATCGTGAGATTCGTCTTTAAAGCCCTAAATGGATTTGAGCCACAATATTTCTGTGACACATAATGTCTTCCTCTACTGTCTTCCTCCTATTAACTCCTTTCTGTTCCTCTCTCACACCATAAAACCAAAGGAGACCAGGTCTTCTGTTGCTGCTCTCCCATATCAAATCCCGCCCTACCATTGATCTCCCTTGTGGAAGTCCGTTCCTATGTTATTATTTATTTAGTTTTGCTTATTTAATTTAATTACTATGACTTTGACTGTTTTATTTTCTTTATGTTCTTATATTAGAATTGTTGTTGTTGTTGTTGTTGTCAATCATGTCATGTTGACTTGATTGAGTCTGATGTAATGATGGTCTTCCACAATATGCTCATTCGACTTCATGCAGCGCAGCCCAGATCTGGCTGAATGTGATGCATGTTGGACGTTTGCACAATGCAAACATGCATTGTAAATGCAGCATGGACCACGTTCAGTCCAGTCAGATCTGCGTCACTGCATAAAGTCGAATGAGCCTATGGTTATCCTTCAACAGTTATGAGAAAAATGACCACTTTCTGCACTTATTCCTAGGATCATGATACTGACTCGAAGTATGCAACTTTAGCTCCCAACACAAATATACTCTGTCTTAAAATGACACTATTTAATGTGAGATCAACAAGTCACTCTTAACGATTTTATTTCTACCAGTTAGATGTTTTGTTTTTAACTGAAACATGGTTGGAGGGTAACTGCAGCGCAACAGTTCTTCTTGAAACAGTTCCCCTAAACTTTAACTTGGAACAGTTCCCCTCAGCTTTAACTTTTTAACATTTTGAGGAAAAGATCTATAGTTTCAGTGTTCTTTATACAGTCTATGGGGGAAATCTAACTGTCGCATGATGCGGTACTCTCAGTTCGCAAACATTCTAATCACATACACCGTCTTCCAAATTATTATGCAAATTAGATTTAACTGTCATAAAGTTAAACTTTTTTTTTTGTTTGTTTTTCAATTAAACTCATGGATGGTATTGTGTCACAGGGCTCTTTGGATCATTAAAATCAATCTCAGATAGCTGTGATAATTTTCCAGGTGAGCCCAATCAAAGGAAAACTAGAAGGATGTTCCACATTATTAAGCATGCCACAGGTTTCAAGCAATATGGGAAAGAAAAAGGATCTCTTTGCTGTTGAAAAGCATAAAACTGTGCACTACCTTGGACAAGGTATGAAAACACTGGATATTTCCCGAAAATGAATGCGTAATCATCATACTGTGAAAAAATGTGTCGCTGATTCAGAGCACAGACGGGTTCGTGCAGACAAAGGCACAATAAGGAAGGTTTCTGCCAGACAAATTCATATTAAGAGAGCAGCTGCTAAAATGCCATTGCAAAGCAGCAAACAGGTATTTGAAGCCACTGGTGCCTCTGGAGTCCCGCGAACCTCAAGGTGTAGGATCCTCAAGAAGTTTGCAAGTGTGCATAAACCTACTATTCGACAACCCCTAAACATTGCTCACAAGCGAAACGGTTGCAGTGGGCTCAGGAATACATGAAGACTAATTTTCAAACAGTTTTGTTTACGGATGAGTGTCGTGCAACCCTAAATGGTCAAGATGGATGGAGTAATAGATGGTTGGTGAATGGCCACCATGTCCCAACAAGGCTGTGATGTCAGCAAGGAGGTGGCGGAGTCATGTTTTGGGCCGGAATCATGGGGAGAGAGGTAGGCCCCTTTAGGGTCCCTGACGGTGTGAAAATGACCTCGGCAAAGTATGAGTTTGACCACTGGGTCATTCCATGTGAAAACAGCCAATATCAGGGTATCATGTACATGACACCTCGCAGATTTTGCTGAAAAGCGGTGAATATATGCCTTATGATACCAAACAAAGGAATCTGAAGTTTCAGGTCAATGTCTCAAACGGTTTGCCTGTGTCGTCCATTTCAATTTCGGGTGCCACGGCCCTAATTGACACATTGGAATTTCACATTTCATCTTTTGCCATTTTTGGAAGCCTATAACGTTTGTTCTAATAGTGGTAGAGGGCTGGAAACTGGTGTGGTAGTTCATTGTAGCCTGTACTACACAATTCTGGAGTCAGAAATAAATATCCCTTACTGTTTGGGTGAGAGGTGGGTCACCAAAGTCCTAAAAAATGTTGACGGCATGTGTGACTTTTTACTTTTTGGGTGGCCCTAGCACCACAATTAATGATCATATTTATTCTAAACAGGATTATTTGTTATATGTGGTAACTTTGCTCTTGGCATAATTAATTTGAAGGGTATGGTACCACTGGTGGGGGTTTTATGGGGGTCCGAAAACCCTCTCCGGCAGAGGTGACTCTTTTGGAACCCCATATTTGGACCTCCAAATGACCATGTGGGCACTTGATGATCCTAACGGAATTTATACCAGATAAAGACACATATTTGTTCTTTTAATGAAATACATTTTTTGACTATGAAGCTCCATAATATGAATTTTATTCTTCATAATGCACCATTTTGGACATTGTTTCCAAAAGTCTGGAATGTAGATCAGGGAAAATTTAGTGATGATAAAGCATGAAAATAGTGGAAATAACTTAAAGTATTATCCTCAGTGATGGCAAACAATTGAGACTGTCACAGATTAACCCCTTATACCCCATGAAAGAGACCCGCCATCAAACTTTTAAAGAACTAAGTAACAAGAATGTTACATAGTGTAAGAACACTACAAATAAAATGAGTTTTTCCTTGCCCCTGTCACTCTCCAAATAAAGTTGAAAATTAAATGAAATAGTGTCTTTAACTATTATCCAAGAAATTGTGGAAGCAGTGGCATATTTTTGTCATGGTCCTTTTGGTCAAGTTTGTATTAGTGAGCACTGCGTCCATAGATGTCTGGCACACTGACACAACAAATGATATGTTGGAATGGCACCCAACTGGGGATCTGTCTTCGGTCCGATGGCCATGTGAGGATGTTGTTGACACACTTCATGAATTTCACAAAAATGTCACCATGTTCATCTGAACGTTCAACAGTGTTTCCAATGAACCAGTCATCATCATAGATACAGGCAATGTATTTTCCTGGCTGGAAAATTGAGTTTTGTGGCTGATCTGACTGCGGGTGTTCTACCTCTGGGTGTTCTGTATCCAAGTGTTCTGAATCCGATTGTTGTCCTGCATCGACATCTGTGAATATTGTATCCTGTGATATTATTTTTATCCGTATCTTATTTTTGGAAATTGGTATAAAGCAATGATGCGATCGTGTTCCACTGATCGTTTTTGGCCGAGGCGTAACGTCTCTCCAATTCGTATGTTTCCTCGTGTTTTTTAATATCTTCTGCACTAACAAAGAAGAATGTAATGATCTTAATGTTTTCTTTTGCCCATTGACACATCTCCATTGGTGTCAGAATATAGTTTGCACTAGTGGCCTGCAGACTTGCTTGTGCTGCAAAACGCTTGAGAGTTCCGCCGATTCCATCACATGGGCTTTTCCCATGCAAAGTTGCAAATAAGCGACTTGCAGAAAAGATTAAGAACATTACATTCTTCTTTGTTAGTGCAGAAGATATTAAAAAACATGAGGAAACGTACGAACTGGAGAGACGTTACGCCTCGGCCAAAATGATCAGTGGAACACGATCGCATCATTGCTTTATATCAATTTTGAAGTTTGATGGAGGGTCTCTTTCATGGGGTTAAGGGGTTAATCCGTGACAGTCTCAGTATTTAATTGTTTGTCATCACTGAGCATAATAAAAAGTTATTTCCACTATTTTCATGCTTTATTATCACTAAATTCTCCCTGATCTACATTCCAGACTTCTGGAAACAATGTCCAAAATGGTGCATTATGAAGAATAAAAATCATATTATGGAGCATTATAGTCAAATTTTTTATTTCATTAAAAGAAAGAACAAATATGTATCTTACTCTGGTATAAATCCCATTAGGATCATCAAGTGCCCACATGGTCATTTTGGGGTCCAAATATGGGGTCCAAAAAGAGTCCAAAAAGAGTAATTAGGAGGCACATAAATGACAATACCAGCACTCTCTTTATGGAAGCCATAGCTTTGACACCAAACATTACCACAGAGTGTCTGGAAGACCCTCTTATTCATTTTCATTCCAGTACCCAGGGTCCTTTACCAGCCAAGGTCAAAAAGATACCCAGCAAACCCAACGCACCATGGTAAAATATCTCAACTGTAGCAAACCAGAAGATAGAATGCAGGAAAGCTGAACATAAATGGAGGTAAAACGAACCTTCAAATTACACTACAACATTTTCAGAAAGAATCTTCATGCCTATACGTAACTCTGAGCTAAGTATAGGGCCAGGCAAACATATTTCTCCAATATCATCAGCAAGAACATAAGAACAACTCCTGTGCTCTGTTCACTACTGTTGACATGCTAACAAATTCTGCTTCACAGCTACAACAAGAATTTATGTCAGTAGAAGGGGGTCACTTAGCCCCAGCTGTGGCGCAATTGGCTGGGGCACCTGCACCTTACGCCGGCGACCCGGGTTCGATTCCCGCCCTGTGGTCCTTTCCGGATCCCTCCCCTGCTCTCTCTCCCATTCGCTTCCTGTCTCTCTCCACTGTCCTATTATTAAAGGCATAAAAAGGCCCCCAAAAATATATAAAAACAAAAAAGAGGGTTCACTTGCGCTTCAGTTTGACTCTGAAGAAGACGCATCGGCGTCAAAACATTAGTCGGTTTGCACTAATTAAAAATCACTTAAAGCTTTGTGTGCTCCGGTCCTGCTCTTTGGTCCTAGATAGACCTTGGGTCTCCTCTTAAGAATTTATGTGCAGTCAAGAAATGTAATGAGGTTGCCATTTTCTTTCAACAGAAAATTGAAAATATTAGAATGAACAATGAACATTACCTCCACACTGTCATGCAATGCCACAACAATTACCTCACCACAGAGACATTACAGCCTCATTGGCTGCCTTTAATAGCCACACCCTTGAAAAGACAGTGATGCAGCTTAACTCATCTACCTGCTGTCTTGATACTCTGCCCACAATGTTTGCCCACAAAAGTGTTTTCAGCTGCTTGGCATCTGAGCTTTTACAGATTGTGGTTATCTTACATTTGGTATTTTTCATTCATCAAACCTCTCCTGAAGAAAAGAAACATTGATCTTTTCAAACACAAGAACTACAGGCCCATCTCAAACCTTCCCTTTATAGGGAAGGTCATTGAGAAAGTTGTTTCTAACCAGATTGACATACTTGCACATTAATGGCCTCTATGATAACCTCCAGTCAGGCTTTCGTATCACAGTACTGAAACTTTTTTAAAGGTTTTAAACAACATCCATCTTAAAGGAGAATTCCGGTGTGATATTGACCTAAAGTGTATTGAAACATGATACCGAGTGTGAACGTATGTCTCATAGCCCATCTCGACTTGTCCCCTGCACTCCAAAATCTGGCGCTAGTTAGCCGATGCTACCAACAACTTTTTCAGTAGTGGTGCTTCGGCATCGGGCTAGCCATGCAAATAAATCACTGTTTTACACCCATTTACGAGGCTCAATGTATCTCCACACTTCATTGGTAGACTTCCTAGGGCCCTGACATTTAAAACGAGACATTGAGAACTTTGAAAAAGCACTGGTAGTTTACTTACAAGACGATTTATACAGACAGTATCTTCACGAAGTTTAACGTTTGCAGCCATCTTGAATTTAGTCACGATAAGTCGAGCAACTAGTAAGAATGAACAGGTATGATAAGGGATCAGATTCCAAAAATAATTCAGTGGAAATGCATGGATTCCAGTTTCTTCCAGTAGCAGCAACTGGAATCCATGCATTTCCACTGAATTATTTTTGGAATCTGATCCCTTATCATACCTGTTCATTCTTACTCGTTGCTCGACTTATCGTGACTAAATTCAAGATGGCTGCAAACGCTAAACTTCGTGAAGATACTGTCTGTATAAATCGTCTTGTAAGTAAACTACCAGTGCTTTTTCAAAGTTCTCAATGTCTCGTTTTAAATGTCAGGGCCCTCGGAAGTCTACCAATGAAGTGTGGAGATACATTGAGCCTCTTAAATGGGTGTAAAACAGTGATTTATTTGCATGGCTAGCCCGATGCCGAAGCACCACTATTGAGAAAGATGTTGGTAGCATCGGCTAACTAGCGCCAGATTTTGGAGTGCAGGGGACAAGCCGAGATGGGCTATGAGACATACGTTCACACTCGGTATCATGTTTCGATACACTTTAGGTCAATATCACACCGGAATTCTCCTTTAATACAGACTCTGGACTCTAAAGTTCTAGAACTTTAATTTCAGTGCAGCTTTTGACACAGTTGATCACAAAACACACAACATAAAAAGATTAGAGAACTGTATTGGACTTTCTGGCAATGTCCCTAGATTCAAGTCCTACCTAGAACAGAGAGAATACTTTGTCTCTATATTGGTAGGCCTACCTATGTCTTAGAGAAAACTGCTGTGCCATATGGAGTCCCACAGGGATCCATCTTTGGGCCACTTTTATTTAACCTATACATGCTCCCCAAATCATTCAAGAATACAAGATATCTTACCATAGCTACGCAGGCGATACTCAGATATACCTTGCTCTCTCACAAGATGATCTGAGTCCCACTGAACCACTATGTCTGTGCCTTGAAAAAAAATAAATGATTGGATGCAACAATATTTTCTGAAGACTGAGAACTCCTGTTTTGGGGGAAAAGAAGGAAGCTTAAAACTAAGTGCCTATCTAGAATCAAAGGCAATTTCAGACTAATAAAAAATCTTGGGGGTCATTTTAGATGAGGATCTTCATTTTAATAACCATATTAAGGCCATCACCAGATTAGCATTCTGGCACCAGAAACATAGCTGAAATCAGAGATCTTGTTTCTAGGCAGGTTTTAGAAAAACTCATTCACATAATCCTGCCGGGTTGACTACATTGCCCTCCCCATGGCCTCTCCAAGAAATCCTTCAGACAGGTACAGCTAATACAGAACGCTGCTGCTAGACTTTTAACTAAAACCAAGAAAAGAGACCATATTACTCCAATTCTTAAGTCTTTGCACTGCCAGTCAATCTCCGTATTCAATTCCAGGCACTATCAATTGTGTACAAGACACTAAATGGCCTGGGCCCTAAATACATAGTAGAAATGCTTACACACCTGCTAGAGAACTTAGATCTACTGGGACCGGTCATCTAGTTGTCCCTAGAGTCAAAACAAAGCAAGGTGAAATGGCATTCAGCCATTATGCCATCCACCATTGGAACCTCTTTCCCATGGAGATTAGATCTGCTCCAACTATAGCCTGATTTAAAAAGAGACTGCACTATTTTCTACTGCCTTTAATTGATTGTTATTTTATTTTGTTTTAAATAGGCCATATGGATTGTTTTATAGTCATAGCTTATGTCTATTTATTCCATTGGTTTTATTTACTCATTTTTTTATTTGGGATATTTCCATTTTACTTGTTTGTTATGTCTAAGTCTTGGGCTACTTCTGTATAGGCCTAAAGCACATTGAATGACAATAATGTATAATAATGTGCTATAAGCTAAGCTACAAATAAAACTTGACTTTGACTTTGACTTGAGAAATTGGCCAACATCCCATGTGCAATTCAAGCCACAAATTGAACAGGACATGAAAATAATTTGTCTCTTAATAAAATTTCCCCAAGTTAGATTTCACGGTGGTCCACCGGAAAGGGGCGGAACTCTAGCACCTCTTGACAGAGTAGCCTAGTAGAGCAACATTACTTTTTTTATTTTTTATTTTGTCCTATGGCAACTTGGTACAGTCTGTTCTTAATATTAGGTCCTTGGACCAAAAACGAAAAATGTGTATTTGCTGTGGAATATGAAGACTCGGTGCTTCACATTTAAATAAAATAATATCTGATTTACATGACGTGAAAACTGTTACATTTGTTGATTGACAGATTATGACACCAGACTACGTTGTTTTTTTTACTCGTCATTGATGCATCCGGGAACTCTATAGTTTGATTGACAGTTGTCATGGTAACAGTCCAGGTTGTCGCCATTTTGTCAGTAGCGGTTTTTTTTTACCTTTTCAAATGTTTTCCCTTCCCGCCGGAATAATGCAGTCATCTTTTATACCAGTGACAATTGTCTTGAAAGCAATGCGTCGACTGGATCGGATTGAGAAAATTAAGAGTCGAACGATATAGCACAGTTGTTCTATCTTTAGGCGGCGCCGAACTAACATAGTTGTCCGTGTCTCGGGTCTACCGGGCCGGTTCGCTGCGCAGGTTTGGAACGCGCGCCATTTTGTGAAAATTGACATAAAATCTTGTCCAAACTAAGGCTTTTATCTGACGGTAGTGTCATCATTTCTCATGTTTTTTGGATAGTGTGCGTCGCCGATTACACTTAATGACGAGTAGGAGTATTGTCTGGATTTAATTTTCTGTAAAACGAACAACCCGAATGTGTTTTACGAACGGTATAATAGACAGCTGGCTAGCTTGCTAGCTAGCAAGCTAGTTAGCCACGTTTGTTAGCTAAAGTCACCGAGCAAACTAGCAGGCTAGCTGAACTGGCTGGCTAGCTTGCATTCGGGTGATGGTAGCTACAGTTTAGAAGTTGGACCACTAACTAAGGATGACTGTCGCAGGGGCGATTTCGATATTTGCAGATTTAGCCTGGCAGGCCATTTTTTAGTTGATATTAGTGTAAGGAGAAAGTATTATCTCTTAATACCTAGCTAGCTAGCAGGTTCGAAATTTTGGGTGTCTCATTGGAAGTAACGATAGAGAAGCTGGATAAGTTCCTTCACCATATTGGTTCTGGCACTTTAAATGAAGATCGTACCATCAAAGGTGAGTGGTTGAAAAAAATGCTAATATTTTTTCACAGATTCGTTGGGTGGTTTACTGGTACATGTTTATGATCTGGGTCTTTATTAACGTTTATGGTACGGGTTTGTCATCTGTGAATTCGCCAGCTAGCTGACAACTGAGCAGGCTATGATGGCTAGCAAGCTGCTGGCCAGATGATGTCGACAGATTTGTCACCAGCTTTGTGGCTGCCCAGGTAGCTCAGCGCAGGTCTAATATACAAATTTGGTTGTTTTTTCTCCAAATACCACTAATATAGTCTTGAAATAAGATGTTGTTCGTCAAGTCATGCCTGAATTAAACGCTGACCGTAATATTGGCAAGCGATGTTAAGCAAGCTCGCTAAAGATAGCAACCTTGCTAGCTTGCTAGCTAACGTTAGTTAACTTGCATCAGCTCGCGGACTCTAACGTTTGCCCACTAGCTAGCTCGCTTGCTAACTAGTTATTAGGCGATAGTGGCTATTATAATGGTTATGACCACTATTGTCATATCGCTGTTTTAAGAAGTCAGTGTAATAACGTTACTGTCTAATTAGGTCGAATTAATCCCAGCTAGTATAACTAACGGCAAGCGTTGGTTAGCAAAGAGTGATGTCATGACATCACCACGAATTAATCGCGGGTAAGGTTAGCCATCGCTAACTTAGCTGATGGTATCGTTGCCAATTGAAAGCAAAAAAATAATAATGATTAGCTAAATAATGTGCGTTTAACCTTTCTGCAACGTTACAGTTGCACCTTCATAAATGTTTGCATATTGTTATTAATTGTGGAGATATTTTTCTATGTAAACACTAAGTGAATTCAACACCTAGGTCATGGAATCGTATGATATGAATACCTAATTTTAAGTATACTATAGAAGTTAGCTTGCCATTATTGCCCAGCATCATTCATGTAATTTAGCTTATCTGTGTTACATATGAACGAATAGTTAACAAGACCGCAATCCATGCATTGAATGTCCGTTCAGTCACCCTAGCTGTCAGCTGGAACAGTATTTAAGGCAGTAACTCAGGCGTTTCTAAATGTATTATAACGTCATAAGATTGGTAGGATGCAAGCATTCCGAATTTCTGTTGACTGACAACCTAGTTTATTCAATGTACTTGCTATGGTTAGCTATTATCCCACAGTTACCATTGTAGTTGTGTCGCATGGCTAGCATGACGGCTAGTTGGCGTTCTTTTATAAATGTCATATGTGATATTAAGCTAGTTAGGTAGCTAGCTAGTAAAACCGTTGGAAACAAAAGGTTAGTTGTCATTGGATCTATTTAAAATACCTCTACATGTGTTGTCACTCTTGTCAACAGTAACCTAACGTTACCTATTGTACCAGATACAGTGTCATGCTATGAGGCACCTCTGTTCTAAAAATATCATTGTCTTCTCATATCAGGTGAGTAGATATTAATTGATGTTGGCCAACTGGTGACTGAACTCGGGCAGTGGAGAATTGAATTGCACTATTTCAGATTTATTTGCTCCTTGGCTGTTGTGAGCTGTGAATATCCTAATGTTGTCAGGCAAGCAGCCCTATACAGTTGTCAGTGCTTGAATAACATGTTGTCCACATACATTGTTTACCATGTCAGCCACCTTATATTATTGTTTTGGTCATGACAACTACACAGAAAACTGAGTGAGAGAAGGATGGCTTGTTCTCCCACTGAAATGCTTCAGAACCAACTTCCATGTATCTTCCATACATATGAAGTATGTCTGTTATTGGTTATGTTTATTGATGTTGCGATATCTTGTTAATGAAGTTTTAGGTTGAATTTATTGCTCATAACTCCTGAGACAATGTATACGCCACAGTGTTTTACAAACATAGTGGAAAGGTCTGAAGTGAACATTGACCTTTTACTAAAGCTTTTTAAATAAGCTTATATCAGGAGGTAGCGGGTGAAATATGTGAAACCGTCATATGTGAAACATTTCACGATTTCTATGACCGTCAACTGACTCCATTTTGTTCATTGATGCCCTCTCTTGTGTCGAGAATGTCATTTCTTCTGCTGTGCTGTTTATTTTTGGTGTATTGAGCATTGTTTTTTTCCCCCCCCCTGGAAACAGGGCTTATTGAATGTTCATGGGTGACCTTCATGGTTGAATGTTGGACCACAGGCTCGTCGTAGGAGGCTGTATCACTGCCATTAAGTCTGGCTCCAGCCTTTCCTGCGTGTCTCCAGTTTGCCCCACACATGACACACAGCATAGTGGACCGTCATGATTCAGCAGGCCTGTGGTCTTCAGACAGATGCTTTGCCCTGGCACCTGTGTGTGTGTGAAAAGGAGAGCACAGGCCCTGAACTCTGCCCTGCCCATACTCACTCATTCGCTCACTACTTTATTTCAGGTGCTGACACCCTCCCAGATGCTGTACAGTGACTGACTGTCTACATTCAGGGACTTGAGTTCAGTGTCGAACTTCAGGCCCAAATCACTCATGTGGGCATGAAGTGTCCACCATGAGAGATGGATTGTTAGGAGCAGGGCCTCCACAAACTTTGTCCTAACTGTAGAGGGTAAGGTGAGCACTGAGCGTCCGATCTTGGCTGTGTTAAGACCAGCTAAGTCTGATCTGACTGTGCTTGTCCTGGTGAACTGACATTAGGGTTCATATATGAAGAGTATGTTTCAATATCCTGAGACTGTCTAGTTCTGTGAGGTGACTTTCACAATTAGGGCCAGTGCTGCTGCCCGCTCTCCACAGAAGTTTAGACCGACCACTAGGTCCAGCTCTCCGGTGTCTGTGAAAAGCCCAGTGGCACTGTGCTTCTTTGCTGTTGGTGTTTTGGTTAGTAGCTGGGCTCTCCTTCCAGAGTGACGAGGGGTCGGCCAGATAAAGGCCCCACCTCTGGCTGTGGCGAGGTAGGCTGGAACAGAGAGGTTTTCCTGTTCTGTCGGCTGCTGGAGACCAGAGAAGGATACAAGTGTCGTTTAAGCTTCTACCTGCTCGCTTAGGTGTAACTGGCTAGCCCTGCCTGACTTAAACACTGCTTGTGTATGTCTGTGTTGGAGTTACCTGAAACATAAATACAGCTGATGTTAGCCTCTAGTTCAGGCCCACTTATTATATGACCTGGAATCGAAAGTCCTCCTTGCTGCATCGAGGATGACTGCACAATTTTTTTTTATTAAATCAAAGACCTTTCCTTACAACACGAGCGTGTTTAATATTGAACAGTAGTTGTCCATCATAGTGTGGGTGGTCGGACTGTGCACTTTTTTTCCCCCTTCTTTTCTCTACCTTGTTATGCAACCAGCCCAACAGCTTGAACAGACTTGACTGGAGCAAAGTGTAAAAAAGGAGGATTTTTCAATACCTCTGAGGCGCTCAAACATAAGCCATCTGTACGTCCAACTTTCTCTCTCTCTCCCTCTCTGAATGTGACGTGAAGTGACTGGTATTTAGCTGACACTTTTTTTTAAAATTTATTTATTTTTTTTATCCGAAGTGGCACAGACATGTAACGGCCGACCGATTATCAGTGTCTCTCTGTAGCAGACAGTGTTGTTCAGGATGGATCGAAGTCAGTGATGCTCATGGCTGTAGCCCCTTTGCTCTAACTGTGGTGGTCCTGTGGAGAGCTGCTGGTCCTTTACTGGTCCCCCTCCCTTTAGGCCTCGCAGGTAGCTAAGGCTCGGGGAGAAGATGCTCCCCGGCTGGAGAAGTAGCACGCAGGCCAGGCAGCTGGCAGTGCTCTGTGTGTGACGTGTGGAGGAGGTGAAGATGGGCTCTGCTTCTGCTCCACCATGGTGGAATGTGGCAAGGCTAGCCATGCTCCTGATGTGTTGGAAAAGCCCTGGGTGCTGGAGTCTGTGTGTCTGTGTTGGCCCTGTCTATCTGTCTGTGTGACGATTGTATTGTGTCTGCATATTGTACATGTACTGTGTATGTGTGTTTGCATGTAGTTTGTGTACGTGTCTTTTGTTGTGTGTGTGTGCGCTAGAAGGCTGATCTTCGCCCCGGCTCCACTGTAACTGGGGTACTGTAGCTTCCAGTCTGCCTGCACGAGGCGCACAACACCCTGCACACAGCAGGCTCCAGCAGAGCTGTGCCGCTGTAAGGGGCTAAACGCACCAGGCAACAGCCCTGCTTGGCTCTGCAGATCCAAGCACAAATAGCCTCACTGTTGCATTTTTACCCACATTTATTTCAGCTGTCCATTTGGTTTGTTTTATGAAAACCACGACACACAACACAAAAAGGTTTTTTACTGTGCCTTTAAGGATGGCAAGGACACAGCCTCCTTTGTTGTATTATACTGTAAATATATATTTTCCCCCTATTTATTAATATATTACATATTTTTTAAGCCAATGTCATGGCTTTTTTTCCCCTGCCCGTGCCCGGTATGGTGATGTTTTGAGAAGTGTTTTATTGTGGGTGATATGAATAGTTTGCCCCGCCTTGGCCAGGTCAGCTGAATCAGTCTCTAGCCGCTTCAGCAAGCCCAGCTTTTCAGCCAGCATTCTGCTGCTGGGCTCCTGTGTGCCGTAGCAGCCTCAAAGTGTGCCAAAGTTCAATTTTATTTCTTGTTTATTTCTTGTTTTCTTATTGGAAAATGGAAGCAGCTCTGCCCTGGCAACAAAAGTAGGTTATTTGCATACTCTTCTGTGATTGGCTTATACATTGATGGGCTTGCCAAATCACACTGTATCTTCTTGGTGATAGGCTATGCTAATTAGGTGCTGTTGCTGGGATTGTGAATAGTGCTGGGGCTTCTGTGTGGCTGCGCTGCATTGTGTTGCCTGGCGAGATGCTGAGAAATGAGGAGGCTCCTTAATAATTTTCAGAATTTGCACTTGCTCAGAGAGACATGCACTGAATAGAAATATTATATCTCAATAATATTTTTTATTATGTGACTGTTTATTTTATTCAACATTTATAATATATTTTATGCAGTGTATGTTGTATTTTTTTGCTATGACATGTATTTTTTTTTTTAAATACTGTTATGGTAAAATCACATTATTTTGTGCTCCTATTGACCAATTGGTCATGCTTCCTTCAGCTAACAATGAGGTTCAAACAGCAAGGATAACCCTAGGTTTAAAAAATGAACTTAAAAATAAGGAAAACCTGCCATTTCAGTGTAAAATCCAACATATTTCAACACAGCCATGACAAACCATATTATTGTCAGTGAAGCAAGGCTGTGAGCAGAATTCTTGCAGGCTTGTGAGAGAGGTAATATGGCTGAATTTGAAGACTAATTTAGCATCTCTTGAGCTATTTAATATTAGTGAGTGCTAACCCTCAGTGAATCAAATGGCTGTGATTTTTCAGACAGCGATCTAAACAGTGCTGGAATTAAACCTTGAGTGTCAGTCGCCCCCTTCTGGCCGCTGAGTGGCACTGCATCCCGCGTCACAAGACTACATGTGAACATCAGTGGAGTTTTTAGACCTGTTGTGGTGCAGGGGCTGCACAGAAACCATACAACTCTTCCGGCAATGAAAAAAAAACTGTGTAGCTCGATTAGCCTTTTCCCATTTAGGAGCCCCAGAGCCAACCTAAGGCTGAAGAACAGGTGAACAGCTTCAGTCTTCTGTTTTGTTAAGGAGCTGTAACATTTGGGACATTCGATAAGTCGTCATCTCCATTGCAACACAAACTGAGGCTGTCTGTCTGTATTGATGACTCTTCCCTGACACAAAGATTCGACCCAATTGTGGAAATGTAGTGTATTAACCTATAATCGTGATTGAGCGTGCGTGGCGTCCATGTGTTTGTTTGTGTGTTGACGGTGTTCTTTTCCTCTTGGCTGGTGTTTTAGGAGGAGAGACCTCAGCATGCAAAACTTCATCTGTCCGGCTGGCACCCTCTTTTTCTTTCCATGCTGCTGGTCTTCAGATGGCTGCTCCCATGCCTCATTCCCACCAGCAGTACAGTGACCGCCTCCCGCAGAGCACAGAGCCGCCTGTCACTGTACTGCCTTACAGTGACCAGACACAGCCACACACTGCCAGCCAGGTATGTACTCTCACACACACGCACATGTGCGCACGCACACACACTGTACTGTCCTAAAGTGACCAGACACAGCCACACGCTGCCAGCCAGGTATGTACTCACACACACACATGCGCGCACGCACACACACTGTACTGCCCTACAGTGACCAGACACACACTGCCAACCAGGTATACACACACACACACACACACGCGCACAGTCCTGTACTACCCTACCAGACAAAGCCACACACTGCTAACCAGATGAACACACACACACTGCCAACCAGGTACACACACATACACACACACACACTGCCAACCAGGTACGCACACATATATGTACACACACACTGCCAACCAGGTACACAGACATATACGTACCCACACACTGCCAACCAGGTACACACACACACACACATACACACACGCTGTACTGCCCTACAGTGACCAGACACAGCTGCACGGTGCCAATTAGGTTTGCACACACACACAGAGAGGTCCCTGAATTGTCCTGCATTATCAAACATGGCTGACTGTAAAACGAGTACACATTGTCCCACATTTTTCAAACACAGCTATGCCTACTGCTAAGCAACTGCCTACTAGACTGCTTGAATTTTATACTGAAAATGACCCTCACTCTGGTTGGCAGTGGACTCAATCCTACACTTTACAGGGTTCTCACGGATCATGGAATTTCTGGAATATCATAGAAATTGTATAAAGTCTATTCCAGACATATAGAAAGTCAGGGAATGTTATAATTTTTAGGGCAAAGTCAGAATTTAAGTCTGATACTGCTCCATTGGGACGTTATTATGGGGCATGTTTCAACCAATACAGTGGGGGAAATGCCTCTGCACTCAATTGGATAGACCTAAACAATGGGAGTTACGAAATAGCTTGCCGTGAGCCGTAGGAAGAACACCTGAACCATACATCTCCACAAATGCCTTAACATTGTTTACTTTTTTATTTTTTATTGCACTGTCAATATCTTGTACAACACCTGGTAGTGAAATCGAAGACCACAAAATGCGTAGCAGGGTAGGCTATTCAGAAAAACGGATATTTACCCTCCTTCGTTTTTGAACATTATTCCGCTCACACCGATTCTAGAAACAGCTGGGGAAGGCTATTGCAAACCCTTCGAGCAAACAGGTGGCCAATCAGAGATTTCAGACAAATGAGGAACAACACGCCCAGTTTGATTGGTCTGAACAGCTCTGGCTCGGGCATAGTTGTTCCACAACAGAACAATTTCAGATCGAATTTCCGGACCTCAAATGTTGTGGGCGGGGCTAAGTTCAGCTGGTTTCCAGGCTAGCAAAGTCCTGAATTATCAGGGAATTTTGTAGTAGCAGTTTAAAAATGTGCTTTAATATTAATACAAACAACACCAAAATTATTATTTAGAATTAAAGCCTAATAGCATAGGCCACATCCTGCCTGTGAGCTAAACTATTACACGTATCTGATGTCAATACATTGTAGGTGTATAGTCTAATTCAGTTCGGTATAATTGAGTGCCTGTCACTAAGACATTTGTGAGGGAGGAAGGCTTGCGGTTTTAACACGGTTAAAAGGCTACTGATATGTGTGGATGCAATTCATAATGTTTTATATGTATTTAGTTAGAATAAAGGTTCGTACTTCTCCTTGGGACAAGCCCTTTTGAGTCTTGGAAAACATTTTTCCATTTACATTGGGATTTTGCAAACATTCAGTGTCAGAGTCAATAAAATTAATAGATAACTGCAAGGAGCTGTAACTGATCATGCTAAGCTCGACATCCAAACAGTATTATAATGTTACCTTAGATATACGGCTTGATTGCATAACTTAACTTAGTTTGGTCTCCCCAATTTACTATGTTGTGATAAGACCTTAGAACAGCAGTTTTGAGCAAATTTGCGCAGCATGGTCACAATGCTAAGCGGATTTAATAGCAATTTAGCCAGTCGTCTTCTATGCAATGCATCTATGTGCCAACAACAATCCTGTTAGATGTACATGCAGTTGAGGAGCGGTGGGTCCATTACTAGAGAGAGCAGGGCGGGGCAAGGAAAGGCTGTGTGTGTGAAAAGCGCAGCTCAATGAAAGGATTTTATCTTATTTATAGTAGGTCTACAACAAAGAACATTAATGTGTGGCAGCCAGTGTTGATTTTATAGCGGCCCGCCAAAGATTAGTCCGTGTATGGGAAACACTGCCGTGTATGTTAAAGTGATTCGGTTAACTCACTTACTCATTTATCCTGGAGCCTCAAATTAGTGTTTAGGTGTTGCGATGGTGTAGTGGCTAAGGAGCTGGGCTAGCATGCGGTAGCTAGAAAAGTTGTGGGTTCAATTCCTACCTGCCACCGCTGTGCCCTTAAGCAAGGTACTTAACCCCAAGTGTCTCAGGGGAGACTAGCCCTTGTAACAATGGACATATGCAAGTAGCTTTGGATAAAAGTGTCAGCTAAATGAATAAATGAAATCTAAAGGAAGAAATCATTTGTGTGTGTACGTGCTTGTGCGCTATGGTCTCACCTATGTCCTTCTCTCTCCTATTGCAGAGGCACATGCCCCAGTGTTTCCGTGACCCAACTTTGGCCCCTTTGAGGAAGCTCTCTATTGACCTGATCAAAACCTACAAACACATCAATGAAGTAAGACTCCACTCTGCCGCCTCTGCTCTCCTGCCGAGGGCTGATTAAACTCCTCTCGCTTGTTGGCGTCCTCACCTACTCCTGTGGTCCTGGTCCTAGTGGGTTAATGTGCTCTCTGTGTCTGTCTCAGGTCTATTATGCAAAAAAGAAGCGCCGGCACCAACAGGGTCAGGGGGAGGACTCCAGCCACAAGAAGGAGAGGAAGGTCTTTAACGATGGCTACGACGACGACAACTATGACTACATCGTCAAGAATGGGGAGAAATGGATGGACCGCTATGAAATCGACTCCTTGATTGGGAAAGGGTCCTTTGGTCAGGTACGACTCTGTTCTGCTCTGTGTGGGAGAGGACCTTAGGGGTATCTGCTTGTTGGGATGAGTGTAGAGCTAGTCCACTCCATACAGATAATATAGCACAGTGTAGCATTTCCTAGCATACTATAGCATGTATATAGGGTTCACTGTTTACTGTGCATGGGTATTGGACCGTGAGTTGAAATAAGCATTTTGTGACGTGAGTCCGCTCTTGCTGCCTGTGCTGCGGGGAGACAACTGGGCTGGTTCTCTCCTGATGTGTCGTGACTTAAAACTCTGTGCCAGTGTTGACTCCTGCGGAGGAGCAGTGTGTGTGGACTGGAGGCTGGCGCATAACTCGCTGTGATGTCTCTCGTCTCCCCGCAGGTCGTAAAAGCTTATGACCGCCACGAACAGGAATGGGTAGCGATTAAGATCATCAAGAACAAAAAGGCCTTTCTAAATCAAGCCCAGATCGAGGTGCGGCTTCTGGAGCTGATGAACAAGCACGACACAGAGATGAAGTACTACATAGGTAACGCACCTGCCACTTATATGCATGCATTTAAACAACTCTGTTCATCCTAAATAAGATAATAAGATAATATGGCCGACACGCATAGATCCTGTTCCTTTACGCTGTCGGCAGTGATTTTCCTTTGGGAGGGGCAAATACTGCTTCTTTATTTACAGCGTGTATCTTTGGTTAAAGGAGGCCCTAACCCCCTATTCCCACCTCTTCTGCAGTTCACCTTAAGCGTCATTTCATGTTCCGGAATCACCTTTGCCTGGTGTTTGAGATGCTGTCGTACAACCTGTACGACCTGCTGCGCAACACCAACTTCCGTGGCGTGTCGCTGAACCTGACGCGGAAGTTCGCTCAGCAGCTGTGCACGGCGCTGCTCTTCCTGGCCACGCCTGAGCTCAGCATCATCCACTGTGACCTCAAGCCCGAGAACATCCTGCTGTGCAACCCCAAGCGCAGCGCCATCAAGATCGTCGACTTCGGCAGTTCCTGTCAGCTCGGGCAAAGGGTAATGCTCCCTCCTTAGCACCACTGCAGTAGTTAAACACACACCACACACCAACACAGGACGAGTTGCGAAGTCCATGCAATCACTTAAGTATCACTCACACACACACACACACACACACACATATACATCCACTAGGGGTGGGCGATATATATTGTCTGCGATAATATCGTGATTGCTGTTTTAACAATGTGCAAATTGACATTATCGAGTATTTAAATTACTTAGGGGGAAAACATTCGAAATCACGCATTGAACCCCCATACATTCACTAAGCCAGGAGGTGTATGCGAGAGAAGCCCCTGGCTGCAGCAGAGCAAGTCGCGTGATTGCTAGTGGTCCACGTTGTCACACGCAGCCTAATGTTTATTTTGTGCAGCTACTTTGTTCAAGTGGCATTGATGAGTTAAAGTCACGGTATTATATGTAAACATTAGGCTAGCCTTTGAGTATTTTTATAGTCAGTTGTAAACAAAGAAATCTTCTTATGTTACCTTTTTGTAAATGGACTAGCCTGGGTTTTCCCTTGCTGCCTTATGCGCGCGATTTTATTCACGCTGCTAGGCAGCCTGGATTCTATGGACTTCGTTTTCACCTCAACGAAGGAACCAATCACAGAACGGAGGGAGTTCAGCAAGACTATGACGACACACCAAAGCCGTTATGAGCTATGTACAGACGCATTTGATAGACATTCGTAGCGTCCAATCAACGGCTCTGGGCATTCGTAAACCACGTTGCAAATACGAGAAAATGAATGTCTAGTTCCCAGACCCCATCTCAATGAGATGAGGTCTGACGTTAGCCAGGCTATAAATGGACTGAAGTTCGCTCTAAATATAAACTTTTATCGATTATGCTAACCGTTAGCATCTCTATAGGATTTCTCATATACATTAGCCATAAGCTAATGCATTAGTATCATTGTTGTAAGGTCTGCTTAGTTTTACAGTGAAACCAGAGAATGTCTAATAAGTACATAGACGGGCTCTGGTGAAACCTAAGTAAAGGTTTGAAAGGAACTTCAGCTTCAGACTTTCTCTTGGGAAACTGTCAGGCCTATCTATCCACTGTAATGTAGCTGGCTAGACCATGTCATTGCCACACATACAAGTGGGGGCAGAATTGGAAATGTCATAGAGTGACAATGCATTGGTTTGGTTAAAAAGTCATAGGTTAGGTTATTGGTTATTATTGTAATAATGCTATTCATAAATAATGAGCTGTAAAGTAACTCTGACTTTTTTAAAAACAGTTTTTTAAAGGATATTGACTAATTATCGTTATCGTCAAAATCACAAAAAATATTGAGATTATTTTTTGTCCATATCGCCCACACATCCACACATACAGCCATATCCATGTATCATATCTACATAGCCCACATTTCACATCACATCACACACAGAGGCTGGGCTATGGGGTCCATGCAGTTACTAAACAAGGACCAGCACAGGAACTACCGCCGTTGGCGTTGAAGTCAAATGCCATTTGGGTTAAGGCACCACTGACACTGACTGGTTACAGTAACCGCTGACCAACTGAAAAGCCTGGCTCTTATTTCAACTTCCTCTGTGTGTGTGTGTGCGTGTGTGTGCGCGCGCGCTCTCTTTGTAGATCTACCAGTACATCCAGAGCCGCTTCTACCGCTCCCCTGAGGTGCTGCTGGGCATGCCGTACGACCTGGCCATCGACATGTGGTCCCTGGGCTGCATCCTGGTGGAGATGCACACCGGCGAGCCTCTCTTCAGCGGAGCCAATGAGGTAAGAGAGACTGACTACAATAGCTAGTGAGGTAAGAAATGCTGGCTAGTGTAGCCAATGAGGCAAGAGCCTCTATTCAGCGGAGCCAATGAGGTAAGGCATGCTGGCTAGTATATGGCAAGAGCTGATGGTTAGAGTAGCCAAGGACCTCTGAGATAAGGACCACTCTTTAGCATAATTAGTGACGCAAGAGACTTTTTAACTTGGCTAATGGGGGAAGATGCACTTTCTAGCATAGTCATTGGGTAAGACTACCTCTGTAACATAGCTACTGCAATTACAACATATCTTTTGTTGGTGAGGTATTGTAAGATCCCTCTGTGATGAAATTTTGTTGGTATCTAACTCTGTCGTGTTCTATCTGGGAACTGACAGGTGGACCAAATGAATAAAATAGTGGAAGTTCTTGGTATTCCACCCAATCACATTATGGACCTAGCACCAAAAGCCCGGAAGTTCTTTGAGAAGTTATCGGATGGGACATGGAGCGTAAAGAAGACCAAAGATGGCAAACGGGTGAGTACCTGGTCTGTCTGTCTGTCTGTCTGTCTGTCTATCTGTCTGTAATACACCTCAATCCTTGCTTTGTTGTGCATGTTGGACTATGTAGCTGTGTTGGTACGTTTACAATGTAAGGCTGTATGGTGTATCTGTCAGTGTGTAAGGGCCCGAATGTAGTCCTGTGTCTGTGTCCCGCGTGATTAGAATTGTCATCAACGAGGCATGTGGGAGGTGTTATGCCTTCCAAAATATGTGACCGCACATGTATATTGTAATTTTGTCATCAGTGTAATGCCACTTAATGCAACTCTACCCTCCACATCTCCCCAGTATAAGCCCCCAGCGTCGCGGAAGCTGCACACCATCCTGGGGGTGGAGGCGGGGGGCCCAGGAGGGCGTAGGGCGGGGGAGTCGGGCCACGCCGTAGCGGACTACTTGAAGTTCAAGGACCTCATCCTCAGAATGCTGGACTACGACCCCAAGACCCGCATCCAGCCCTACTACGCCCTGCAGCACAGCTTCTTCAAGAAGACCGCGGACGAGGGCACCAACACGAGCAGCAGCGTGTCCACCAGCCCCGCGCTCGAGCAGTCCCAGTCCTCAGGCACCACCTCCAGCACCTCCTCCAGTTCAGGTGGGCATACCGTCATGGGTGGCACAAGTGGAGGGAAAGGGGGACCTTCACTTAAAGTGTGGTGCAGTTAAGGCCCATTCACACCAAGAACGATAACTATAAATAAATATCGTTCTCGTTAATATGAATGACGACGTTCACACATAAACTATAACGATAACGACATGAAGAACGATATCGTTGGGGATCACTTTCAGAATGATTTTCACAACGATAAAATGCTAATAGCCAATCAGAATCCATCGAATTTTAGCCGTCACATTCATTAACACAAGGAGAGACTTTGTTTATCGTTGTTCAGTGTGAACGCTTTTATCGTTATGGATATAGTTATCGTTATCGTTCTTGGTGTGAATGGGCTTTTAGAGAGATGTCTTGGAGAAGGGGAACGCCACGCAGATCAGTCCAGTCGAGTAAAGGCCAGGGTAAAGAATTGTTGTTTGGTCAGTGGAGAATGTCATTTACCGGATTCCAGGAAGATTAGTGTAAAAGGAAAATGTTCAGATATTATTTTCTGATTAATATTTTACTGTTTATATAGTATGTGCTTATTATGGTGATGTCAAGGCTACCAACTATCGTAAGAGCTCCAAAGAGTGGCTTATACATCTATATCCTCTACAGAGACCATTGCTAGGAGGGGTGGGATGTATAGTATGGCTGGGTGTTAACGTGTATTGCAGTGTGTGACGGTGTTAATTTGTATCGTGTGTGTGTGTGTGTGTGTCTCTGCTGCAGGAGGATCGTCTGGAACGAGCACGAGTGGCAGAGCGCGCTCTGACCCCACCCACCACCACAGACACAGCGGGGGGCACTTTGGCACCACCATGCCAGCCATAGACTGTGACAACCTGTGCCCACAGGTGAGCTCCTGCGCCAGGAAGCTAACGTTGAAGGAGCGCCAACCTCAGTCAGCTGGTGGCTTTCTGCCTTAGGAAGTTGGGGGGAGGTTCTCTGTAGGAAGTTAAGGGTTCTCCTCTGTTGGCTGTTGGGGGTTCTCCTTCGTAGGGAGCTGGGGCGTCCACTGTTGGAAGCAGTTGCAGACAAGCAGGTTGTCTTACTTGGGCAGCTGGGGTTTTCCTTATTAGGAAGGGTTGGTTCCTCTGTTGGAAGCCGAGTGGGTGCCTCTGTAGGAGGATGAGGAGACTGTTGGAGCTCCTCTGTAGCTGTAGCTGGAGAAGCAGGGGTGCTCAACTCCAGACAGAAACCCCCTGTGATCTATCTCTTCAGCTTCTAATGGTTTTACTTTTAAATGTTCCTGCACATGTTAAGCTAATTTATCTGTCGGGTTTCATCTCAAATTTGTGTATGTTGACTATGTTAGTGTTCATAGTGCACTATGGACGTCCAGGTACTCCATTGGCATATGTTGGACTTGTGTAAGATTCATTACTTTGACCTAAATCTTTGGGAGTTCTCCAGATGCTTGTATGTAGATCCCAGTTTGCGTTCTCATGTTTGGCAATAGATATTTCATCCAAAAGTGTGTTTCTGATGAGAGAGGACAGTTTGGACTGGTTCTATTAATAAACCAGTCAGCTGCTCAGAGCAGTAAAATATTATTGTATTTACCACTCTAGCAGAGTGATGTCTGTCCACATCTGACTTTTGTGCTCTCTCTGTGTGTGTGTGTGTGTGTGTGTGTGTGTGTGTGTGTGTGTGTGTGTGTGTGTGTGTGTGTGTGTGTGTGTGTGTGTGTGCGCGCATTTCACCAGGCGAGACCGCCGTACCACGCCCCTGTAGTGTGGCCAGGCAGCGTTGGACCAGAACCAGTCACTGTAGAAACCCACCCAGTCCAGGAGACCACCTTTCACGTGCCTCCCCAGCACCCGAAGGCGCTGCATCCGCACCACCATCCGCACCACCACCACCACCACCACCACCACGGACAGGTGTTGGCCACGAGGCCTCGCCCGCGCCTCTACAACTCCCCTACCAACAGCGCCTCCACGCAGGATTCCATGGAGGTGGTGCACGGCCACCTGTCCATGACCTCGCTGTCTTCCTCCGCCTCCTCGTCCTCCACTTCCTCCTCTTCCACTGGGAACCACGGCAACCACGCCTACCAGCTGCGCCAGGTGCCCGCCGGCGCCTTGGACTTTGGCCAGAATGGAAGCATGGGCATGGGGCTGGGCGCCTTCTCCAACCCCCGCCAAGAGACTGGCATGGCGGGGCACCCCACGTACCCGCTGGGGGCGGGCGCGGCTGCCGGCCCTGCCCACTACATGAGCGAGGGCCTGGCCATGCGGCAGGGCCTGGATCGGGAGGAGTCGCCCATGACTGGAGTTTGTGTTCAGCAGAGCTCCATGGCCAGTTCGTGACTAAACTCAAACTAATGGGGTTTGTTTTTTCTCTGTGTGATTTTTAAAAGGTGGTGTTTTTTTTTTTTTCCTCCTCTTCTTTTTATTTTTTTTTTCCTTTTTTAAAAAAAAAAGGTGCATAGAGATCAAAAGCTGCTCATATCAGGAGGGAGATATCACTGAACCGCTACAACAGAAGAGTCTATTTAAGAGAAAAAAGAAAATACAAAAAAAGTATATATGTAATTCCATGATTTTCCTTTTTAAATAGGCACATTAGTAATACTGCAAAATAACCATAGTGAAATTGAAACCATCTACCCGTTCATATGCTGCACATAGTACTTATTTGCCATCTGTTCTGTGGAAAATAGGGTCTGTATTAACGCTGAGCATTTGAGAGTGGAGAGCTGTTTTTTACAGGTAGCTATATGTAAAGAAATGCAAAAACATTCAAGTTTTTTCTTTCTGAACAGTGAAAACATTTGACCTTTTTTCCGTTCCACTGGTTGTTTAATTTATTTACCCTTTAAGTGAAACTTCACAAACGAACTATGTGTCACCTGTAGCGTGTGCAGGAGCAGTCCTTGCAGTGATATTTCGTGTTGTTGGTCTTGTGTAACTCTTTTGACAAGGGGGGGGGGCGGGGGGGCACAGAAGCAGGTGGATGTTCCCTGGCGGCGCGGTGCGGGCCCGGGGAGGGGACTGAGTGTGTGGGCACTGAGCTCATGGGGGAGGGAGCTTAGGGAAGGGGGGGGGTTGCGCGGGCCAGATGGCCTCCCCCAGGCCGGCTTCGCTAAGACCCTCTGCTGGACTCTGGGGGTTTGGGTTGGGGTGGGGGGGTGCTGGACATGCACTGAGGAGCAGCAGGAGAGATTGCGGGAGATGAACCTGGGGCTGTTGACGACAGAAACCCTTTGGCCTTATGATCTATGGACTTTGAATGAAACGGAGCTGGACATTTATCATTTGAATAAAGATGGCTTTCCTCTATTTTTAACATTTAAACAGCCCTTAATTGATGAGGGAAAAGTTGAATAGAAAAAGGTAATGGAGAGGTAATCAAGAGGCCTTTCTTTCACCCAGATTTCTCACTCAAGGGGACTCTTAATCGCAGGGTCTTGTTCAAGTGTCCCAAACATGACTTCCTAAAAAAAAAAAAAAAAAATCTTGTTCACAGAAGTGGGATTTTTGCAATGAAGTTTTTATTTCTCTCCTTTTTTTTTTGTTGGGAGTCCCTTGCTTTTGATTTCTTGGGTCTAGTTTTGATTTCCTCGGTAGTGCTTCTCTCTGAGGCATAGGGCCGGTGACTGCTGCCCGGCACGCAGTCAGCCTGTTCATCTGTCGCCTAGGAAACGAGAGAGAGCCCACCGTCACGGGACTGCCTTTCCTCCTCACAAATTATGCTGTGAATTTTACAAGGATTTCTTTTTCCCTTTTTCATTTATTTTCTACCAAAGCAGTTGTTTTATAGCACATAGGGTGTCTGTAACCAATAATGTAGCAGTTCACCACTTCAACGCAAAATTGATTTAGATTATTTATGTCAAGTACAAAAGGCTTTATCTGTTGCTTTTTTCAAACCTGAACTGTTGCCTAACAGAATTGGCTGTTGTGTAACCCAACATTTTTTCTTATCCAAGCATTTTTGTTCTTTTTATTTCCTTTAAAAGTTAACAAACTATGACAGCATCGAAACACTGAATTACTCTGCAGGCTCCAGAGTAATCGAATGAATGCAAATATTTCTGAGGAGAGAACCGCATCGTTTTTTTTCTTTTTTCTTTTTGATTTCCTCGTCTGTGAGCAGGCTATGCTGCCTTTCATCTTTTAATTTTTATTAACGTGCTAGTTGCTACCATACCACCTAACACAACGCGTGGCTACTCAGACCTAACTATCTGGACAGTGTACTGTAGCTACAGTCGAGTTTAACGCAAAGTCTTTCTATTAACTGTAATTTTTCTCCAAGTCATTTGGTTTAATCTGGCCATACTGCCCTTATTGATGGTGGACTACTTAAAGGGAAAGAATAGTTGGCACACCCATGGCCACACAGGGATGATTGGGCACACTTCTCGTGCGTGTGTGTGAGTATGTATGTTTGTGTGCGTGTGTGTGTTCCAGCTGTATGTTCGGAGTCACCGCGGCGGCGTCATGCAGGACATCTGCGTCTTCATTTGATATCAGGGATTGTGAAGTGCTTTCTTTTCCAGTCTCACTACTCAAAGCAGACAGCTGCACCCACCCACCCACCCAGGCCCTGCCTCCACGGGGACCACTGGAGGGCGCTGTTCCCACCCACTGCACGCCTTCACTCAGCCATCCTCTCGCCTAGCTATCTCTCCTTCAAAGGCTCGATTATGTTTAAGAAACCAACAATTCCCATTCAAAGGCTAAGGGTAACAAGACTATGGGTTATCTGAATGTTAGGTTGATTGCAATTGTTTTATATATCTATATATCTTTAACCATTTGAAAGGAAAATTCTAGTAGTTTTGCTGGTGTTCACATAAAACATTCCAAAATAAAAAAATTAAAAAATACAGAGAGACTTTTAAGTGTGCACCTGTTTCAGCTGTTCCTGAATCTGATTTAGTGCAGTTTTCATGAAATGCAGCCCCTTTTTAATAGTGGAAATAGAATTTATGTATATATTTATATTTTTTTAATAAAGGAAGTATAGAACTCACTACATTTGCTCCTGCTGGTATGTTAATTACATTTGAGGATTTGGTTACCATTCAGTAGAGGAAATTCTGTGATTTTAGTCAATGGCTTAACTTTGCATCTGGGCAGAGGTACTTGACTTCACCAGGACAACACTAAAAGGTAGGGTTTGTACTGACGAGGAAAGGCCAGATCTACCTTACCATTATGCTCACAGGGTATATAGTTAATGCATGTATATCCACAAACCTTACTTTTTGGTTGTACGAGAAATTTATTGTTGAAGAGGTCTGTTTTCCATAAAGGCTGTTATTTGAATGCACATAAATAAGGTAAAATGTTGGTCATCAAATCATCTCTACAAATACTGAAGTTCTCTGAATTCCATCTTTTTTCCCTTTCTTTTCGTCTTTTTGATTCACTTGACTTTGTTTTTTTCCTGGCTTTTTTGACATGCAACATGCACTATATAATTGAACAGCATGAGGAAAAGGAAACGTACATGTGTCCACAGATTGTAAGATCTAGTCAAGACTTTGCTGTGTATATGATAATGCCCTTTGTATTATATTCAAACAGTCTTATGTATGATATATAAAAAGAACTTAATTCACTCGCTCTGAGCCTTTTTCTTCCTGTTTTGAATGTGTTGCGTTAACTTTACGTCTGGGTGTGTTTGTTTACTTATACAGTTACATTGACCATGGTGTACCTACTTAAACAGATTAGTCAGTGCGGTATGAATAGATGTCTTAGGTTTCATGGCTTCTACTGGACAAACATGTTCACTTCCAAACAGCAAATTATAGTCTCAAACTACATCTTCGTAGTAGCGGTGGACGCGTTAATTTGGACAAAGGGAAAATAATAAAAAATGTAAGTATATATGGAGTAAGTCACTTGACATGATTCAACATTTAAAGCAGAATGTGGACTCATAGGAAGTTAATCGTGGCTCGTTGGTCTAGGGGTATGATTCTCGCTTCGGGTGCGAGAGGTCCCGGGTTCAAATCCCGGACGAGCCCATTCTTTTTCTAAAGCCTTTGTTCCATTTTTATGTACATAATCGGATGTGTTTTTCAGTCGTTAACGTTACTCAAGAAGTACCTGATCATTTTTGTACAACCTTGAAGACATTACCTACATTTGAGCAATTACTTTTAATTATTTTTGCACTGGTCTTGCTGTATCGATCTCAAAAGACCCCTACCATTCCATTGTTGGATATTGTTGCAAAGGGCGCTTTTCTTTCACTTCATCCTACAAAAACAGGGCTCGTCCGGGATTTGAACCCGGGACCTCTCGCACCCTAAGCGAGAATCATACCCCTAGACCAACGAGCCCGACTCGAAACCGTTTGACGAAACATTGCCAATTAAATGGCTTAAACTATCATATAACATGTCCTAGTCTTTTATATTCCAATCTATTCGATATTTATTCATAACTAATGTTACATTGTGGCAAGCTAACATTACATTCTAGGCTGTTCGTTATGTTATGTGACGTTTCGCTCTAGCTAGCAGCAATAACGATAACATGACGTTTCTGTACTAGCGTGGACCAGTTAATTTACCATTTTAAAATGATCATGAATTTAACGTTGTGCGTAAAATCTGAAGGTTGCACGTGATAATATTAACTGCTGTGATGAAAATAACGTGAAGTGACATCTGAAATACAAACACCTTCCTTGCTAACTTTGGCTAGCTAAAGCTGGCTACATCCATATAGGCTAAATCATAGATAACGTGCTTTGCGCCTTGACATCTTACCACTCACAAGTGAGTAATACCGGTTTTCCGGTAGTTAGTTAGTCGACTTTCGCTCTTTCAAAGTGCAGTATTTAGAAAAACTAACACTTAACACGTAGGAGGTTAAATATTCGCTATTTATGCATCTTGTAACTGCTCTCATCCTCTGTTGATTCAACTGAATGTAGGACCGAGAATTTGAGAAATGCATTATGGGAAAAGAGACCAACGCTTGTCTGTTGTTGCTGGGTTAAGCTCGCCTTTATTCATGCACTTTTTCGGTGGGATTAGTGATATGCTCACATAGAAATTGGCAAGATACTGTTTGAATTACAAACCTCATAGTTTGCCTGTTAGGTGCCCGACCCAAAACGGTAATTGTCACAAAAGTGGTTAATAAATCATAGCAACCTAGCTAGGTTCAACTAGCTACTCGGCTAAATAAGCTATTCACAATGCCGAATTTTTGCGCGGCCCCGAACTGCACAAGAAAGAGCACCCAATCCAACTTGGCATTCTTCAGGTTTCCAAGAGATCCTGAGAGGTAGCTATTCCTGTGCTACATTTTCGTTGGTTTGACATAATTGTTGTGTAACTAGGCGTAATGGATACATGGTAGACACATTATACTTTAGCCGAAACATGACATCAACTTAGCTAGGATATCCTTGAATTGATGTCATTGACGTTAGTTAATTTTACATTTTAGCTTGCCACAGTGCGCGGTGTCTTGACATCTTTGGAGCTGAAGTACTGAAGCTACTGTTTGAAAATGTCAACTTCAGCTAAACTTGTTTACAGTATGACAGGCGCACACCTTACACTGTATCATATTAGCTAGCCATTCACAGTTTGGATATCCCTGGTCAAAATATGTTGTTCTGAATAATTAAATGAGTAGAAAATGAACTGATCTCCAAACGGCAGAAAGTTAAAGCGAGATTATTTGTTCACAGGAATTTTGACTAGGGGTGCCCAATATTCACATTCCTTGACAGGTCCTCTGGAACTTGTCATTTGATGACACTTCATGGCGGCATGTAATGTCAGTCCATTGCTGTGCAGATATGTTGCTGTTCAGTGTCCACCCTTAATCATTATTAGATCTATACAAACACTGATGAGAACGTCCTTCCCAAATCAGTACCATCTTAACATTTGCCATGTGAGTCAATATGTTGGGTTGGACTTGGGTCAGGTTTGATCACCCTCCACTTTCTCACAAGTAATGTGAGTCTTGTCCACTGCTTTCTGGTGCAGATGCCGACTGTGGGTGGAGAATTGTCGCCGTGCTGACCTGGAGACCAAAACATCCGACCAGTTGAACAAACATTACCGGCTGTGTGCAAAGCACTTTGAACCAGCGATGATATGCAAAACAGTAAGAGTTTAAATGCCTTATTGACTACTTTACACTCCACAGCGTTATTACCACTAAGAGATGTACTGACGACACTGAGTGCCTTAACTTCCAGTCTGGCTGTCTGGTTTAGAGCCCTTACAGGACGGTGTTGAGAGAGACTGCCATTCCAACCATATTCGACTTAACCAGCCACCTGAACAATCCACACAGCAGACATCGCAAACGCATCAAAGAGCTGGTACTTGAATTTCCAAACGCCACCCCACCACTGACTTATCCTTTCACATGTGAGCTCTGTAGAAATAACTATGACCTCTGTGCTTTGGTTTCAGACAGAAGAGGATATTCGAAAAATCAAAGAGAGAAGACGTGAGTGCGATGTCTGTCTGTATTACTGGTTGTACTATTTTACTACAGATGCATTTGAAGTCCTCACTCCCTTCCCAGGAATCTAATACTAGGTCATGGCTGATCTACTTGGATATACTGAGTATCAAAATATGCATTCATAATGTGTTGTCCTTGGCTCTGTCTTGTTCATATGAAATAATTTTGACAGTTTATAATTATAATACATGTCAATGTGTGCGCTGAAATCCCTGTGTTCTTCTCTCCCAGTGGAGTCCTCCATTGAACAACTGCACTCTAAGAAGGATAAAGGGGGTGTGGTGGAGGAGGTGGAGGCCGGGGTGGAGGCCCCCCAGTTGACGCCAGAGCAGAGGGAGCAGCAGGAGTACATCAAGTCCCTGCTGGAGACAGTTCTGCTGATGGGGAGGCAGAATATCCCCCTGCGGACCTCCATCCGCCGCCAGGAGGAGGAAGGGGAGGAGGAGCGAAAGGAGGAGGAAGGGGAGGAGGAGGATGCGGCATTCGTCCCGAGTAACTTCCAGGCGCTGCTGGAGGCGCGGCTGAGTGCGGGTGACGAGGTGCTGCGGGGGCGTTTCGAGGGCGCGGCCGTGAACGTGGATTACTGTTCCACGGAGGAGCAGCAGCGTCTGCTGGAGTTCTGCGCACGCAGCGTGCAACAGAACCTCCTGCAGGAGGTGCGGGACGCCTCCTTCTTCTCCCTGGTGACGGACGACCTGGTGGAGTTCCCCGGCGGCGCGCGGCTGCCCGTGTTCTTGCGCTTCGTGGACCAGGCCAGCGCGCTGCGGGAGGAGCTGGTGGAGCTGGTGCTGCTGGAGGCCGACGCAGAGCCGACCGGCTTGGCGGAGCGCCTGGAGGCGCTGGTGACGGAACACTGGGGGCTCAGCATGGAACACTGCCGTGGTCAGGCACACGCCAGCTCCGGCACCTTCGCCGGACACATCAAAACTGTGGCCAGCAGACTCTCCGATAAGTACCCCATGGCCGTGCACACGCCACAGTCCTCCTGTGCCCTCAACGTTCACCTGGCCAACTGCGTTCCACTCGCTGCCGTCCAGACGGTCATGGCCACGCTTGGGAAGGTGCACGCCTTCCTGCGCTCCACGCCGACGCTGCAGGACGAGATGGACCGGGTCATTGGCATCCTGTTCCAGGGGAGCCCAGAGAAGGCAGAGAGCCTGCGGCAGGCGTGCCGGTGCTGCTGGAGCGATATGCACAACCTGTTTGAGGTGGCCGTGGAGCTGATGGAGCCACTGATGCTCTGCATGGACAGCCTCTATGAGAACGAAGAGAGGATGTGCAGCGACAGGGTCACCAGTAGCGCCTTCTTCATCTCCGAGGTGCTCTCCGACTTTGAGTTTGTGGTGACACTGGTGATCCTGAAGAACACCCTCTCGTTCACGAGAGCTTTCGGTAAAAACCTGCAAGGCGAGACACTGGACGTGTTCTTTGCTGCCAACAGCCTGACAGCGGTGTTACACTCTCTCAACGAGGTGATGGACAACATTGAGGTGTACCATGAGTTCTGGTTTGAGGAGGCTGTGAATCTGGCCGCTACGATGGGCATCACGGTGTGTGTTCCCCGTGTCGTCCTGCTGAGGAAGCCGTCTGCTGACGTTGGGGAGATGCAGCCGGAGGCGTACTTCAAGGAGTACCTCACCCTTCCCATCATGCAGTTCATCACGCAGGAAGTGAAGGATATCTTCTCAGAGAACCACCTCAAAGCGCTGAAGTGTCTGTCACTGGTGCCGGCCGTCATGGGCCAGATGAAGTTCAACACGTCAGAGGAGAGCCACGCGCACGGTTACCGTGGCGACTTGCCCAACCCGGACACGTTGCCCGCCGAGCTGCACTGCTGGAGGATCAAGTGGAAGCACCGCGGCAAGGAGGTCCGCCTCCCCGCCACCATCCACGAGACGCTGCAGCTGTCCGACGTCAAGTTCTTCCCCAACGTCAACGCCTTCCTCAAGGTTCTGTCCACTCTGCCTGTGCTGAGGCTGGAGCATGGCTCGCGCCAGACAGCCCAGCAGCGGCTGCAGGCGCACCTGGAGCACACACCTGTGGACTGCAGGTGCCCAAGCATGGCCCTGCTTCACATAAACTACCACCTCGTCACCGATCTGGACCAGATGGTGGAACAGTACACAAAACAGCTCTCGGAGGATGACCACAGTGAAAGTGACACACTCGCTGAATAACACAGCTTTTAACAACACACTGTGATCAGGACACGACAGAACCAAAGTATTTAAAGAGAATGTACAATGACAGATGCTTTTGTTTTGATTAAAAAAAACTTTGCTTATATAAAAACTTGTTTGTATCAGTTGAAGTAATTGTAATTTAAGTTTTTTGGTAACGATGAATGACCCCTGTGACAGTAAACTACTTGGAAATGTGCCACAATTGTAAACATGAGAGGTGCTGATTGTTTATTTGTTTAATGCATCTGTGGTAACAGGGGTATTCCAAGTATGTGATTGACCCTTATGTGATTATGTTATGTGACCCTTAGTCCCTAAACCTTCTGTAGTCTACTGTAATCTGCTGAGGTTTATTGACTGCTTTTAAAACAAAGGTTGGCATATGGATTGGCTGCCTTTAGCTATCAATGAGGAAGCGACTGCTATTTTGATTGGCTGGCTTGAAAATGGGATGTTTTCACAGGTCAAGAAGCAAAGGTTGCAGTTTGCTTTCAGAGAAAAAACAGACAGGCTGACTTCTGTGTATTCTGATGTTTCACTATAAATTATATTTCATTTGCCATAAAATTACTGGTTTTCCTCTTGAAAGATTTGACATGGGATTAATTTCCATATGATTTAAATTAATTTAATCAGCACAATGAGATATTAAACAAAAGCAGAGCAGTCTGAGAGATACTTTATTTACAAAAGAAACATTTAAGCACTTCAGAAAAATTTAACCATGACACCAATAAACAATGTTTCTATATTACAATGATATGAACAGATGTCATTGTTCTGTTGAACAGGCTACAGTTAGCAGAACAATGGTGCAGAAGGGATAAAGGTTTAGTAGCTATTGTGCTGTCCTCCCTTGTCGTACAGATGAAGGCTACTTAGAGGTAAATGGTCCCACTGGACACCAGTCTGGGGTCAAAGGTCGGTCTGAGCGGTGATGCTGGGGCGCTGGTCGGCAGATTGTTAATGTATGTGCAACTTGTCTCTCTTTTTCAGGCCGAAGCGGGTCTTCTCCTTCTCAAACAGGTGTTGCACAGCGGCCATGTAGAGGGCATGGTACCGGTCCACCTCCTCGGCACTGGGCTCGCTGACCTGCGGGACACTGATGGGCTCTCCCACTGGGTAAAAGGACGCATCAGTGACATTATCAGTGACACTACGTAGCTCACAGTAATCAGCCATTCAGCCACTCTTTAACCCATCCGCTATACTCATGCTCTATATAGTCATATACCGCTCACAGTGATCATCCATTCCTCCAAAAGTACATTATTGTTTTTTTACATTAAAATAACAGCTTCAAACTAATTTTGATGACACTCTTGAGGAGAGTCTCTGACATTGCCAATGCATGCCCGGAACATCTGATAACATCGCGGGTAGAAGCATGACCTTTTTTAATCAGTCTAAGATTAATTGAGTACCCCTTTACCGCTAAATGGGTATCCAGTAAAAAGGGGAATTCCTACATCATGTGACCTTAACCCATTCCCATACTATACTCATAACCTTTAGTAACTCATACTATAATCATACTCTATACTCCAAAGGGTTGTGAGTTCAATCCCAGGAGCCACCACCACTGTGTCCTCTGACCAAAGCATTAAACCCTTGGTTGCTTCCGGTCCTGTCCCTCTAGTTAGTTCACTGGAAGTGGCTCTAGATAAGAGTGTCTGCTAAATGGCTCTACTGTGTACTCATACCTAGATAGATAGATAAGGAGGGAGTCTTGTCTCACCCACGGAGGTGATAGCTTTGGGGAAGGGCATGAGTCCCCAGGGGTCTGCGGAGAGCAGCCTGCAGCCTCGGATCAGACAGAGCGCGAAGCCCAGGGCCTTCTGCAGACGCTTCTGGACACGCTGGCACACGGAGCCGTCCGCAAACATCACCTGCTGGTACGTCTCATTCTCGCCGAAGGAGAAGACTGGCACCAAGGCCGCCCTGCGCAGAAAGGCAACAAAGTTACACTTGAGTCGACACACTCTCAAGGTCACTGTCAAGGACACCTGCTTCAGCCGGTGGCCCGTGGGGACTCGGATGAGAGAGCCTCAGCAGCGTACCCGTGCTTCAGGGCCTTCCGCACAAAACCCTTACGGTTCCTCAGGGTGATGTGGTTCTCCCCTGGACTGCTGTTGAGGGATTCCGCGGCACCTCCCACAGCGATGATGACCGCGTTTCCTGTGCCGTTCCGAGAGAGGAGGAAGTCAATGGTGTCGTGGGTGACGGGACAAACACCTGCGATAGAGTGGGAATGACAGAGCAGTCATGTCCTCCATTAAAGAGTGACATAAGAAATGAGCAGTCACATAAAAGACAGGTATATCCCCAAAACAACTAGAGATTACCTATTTTAAAATGTCACTTTGCAACCAAAATAAGTTGTATCATCTAGGTTAGATGATTTACTTCTAACAAATAAAGCAGCTCACTGTGGTGGGAACAACTTGTAACGTTAAATGCGAGGTAATCTTACCAGCAGACATTAAGTACTCGCGGGCTACAGGCAGGAGGAAATTTCCAGACAGAGTGGCCACGTACGGGGTTATCCCGGGATATTTTTCGGAAAACATGTTGGCCTCAGTGGCAAAGTTGCAGAATGCTCCAAAACAAAAAATTCCATGTGGGTGGTAGCCAAAAATGTAATTCTTGTTTGGAGGTAAATCATGTGTTTTGATGAGCTGAAAAAGCAATGTTGAATATTATATTAATATATTAAATATATATATATATATACATGTATGTGTATACATATATATATATATATATATATATATATATATATATATATATATATATATATATATTAAAATAACTCACTTGATAACAGATATTGTAATTGAAATAATGTACATTAATAATTAACAGACGAAAAACAGTTAAATGTGTTAATGTCTGTGTAGTGCGTGGATGGATATGGAGCCAGTCAGTGTGTGTGTGTGTGTGTGTGTGAGAGAGAGAGAGAGAGAGAGAAAGAGAGAGAGAGTTTCCCAGTGCTCACTCGAATGGGGAAGTAGTCCTTGAAGTACGTCCACACGGGCCAGTTTCTTACCCACTCAGATCTCCTACCAGCTGACATGGCAATTCATAAGTAGATAGATAGATAGATAGATAGAGTGAGAGAGAGAGAGAGAGTTTAATAGCCACAAGACCAAGGCTGGCTAGTGGAATTTGTTTTCAGTACAATGTGTTAAACTCTGGAGAACAATGCATGCACACCAGTAGATATTATACATGGACATAGAATGGCTGACATATTCCATAAAACCATAACAGTTCCATAGGTGAGTGGTATGTATGACGGAAGTTAATGAGGAGAGGCCTAGAGTGAGGAGTCCTGATAACTATGAGGAAAAGCTGTGTAGGAAGAAAGTTTTTGGAAATGCAAAAATACAGTATTTTATTTTGATACATTTTTTGGCTGCTGTATTTTGTAGCTTATTTTGATACATTTTTAAGTTGGGTATTTGGTATTTTATTTGGAAATACATTTTGATGTATTTGTGCCCATCCCTGCGTACAGGATTAGCTGTAGAGGTCTTCCTTCAATTACTAAATAAGGTATAGCCAAATACTAAATGTTGATTATCATAATATTCACATAAGCAAAAGAAATGAAAGCAGGACAATGGACATGAATGCATAAGTTTTGCTTGGAAAAAACATTAGTTAAGCTATTCAAACTGACGCATACACATAGGCTTGTTAACATCAGATAGCATAGGCTATACAATGTTTTCAATATATCATTTTAGATAGGCTACAGCTTTTAGGCCATTGATTTCATCAAAGCATATGCTAATGATATTGATGGGGGGGTGTTTACAAGGCGGAGACAATCCGGCTGCACACAAGTTGACGTTCATTTGTGATTTATAATGGGCACATCTGAAATGTGAGTGGTGTACACATGTTTTTTTTTTTGTGCGGACGTTCGTTTTCTCTGAATCACGCGTACGAACATTTCAGAAATGATCTAAGATCAAATGAAGGATGGTTTCTACGCAACACTTTTATAAATGAGGCCCCTGAACTAGTATGAGCTATGAGCTTGTGTGTGTGTGTGTGTGTGTGTGTGTGTGTTTCTATGAGCTTGCCTTGTTTATGTGTGTTCCAGTCGTGTGCCAACCACAGACAGTACAGAGCTGTGACCCACCAACAGGATGTGTAGAGCAGGTACATCAGCAGAATTATACATGCAGGACCTACATTCACACACACACACACACACACACACACACACACACACACACAGAGAGAGAGATACCGGGATTCTGTTTATAACAGCATACATCATTAAAAAAGTGTATGTCTGGATTATAGCTATGAATTGCCTATGCATATGCTCCAAGTACAAAAGCCTTTAAGTTTAGATGATCATTTAATTTAAACCACAAAGAACGAGAATAAAAAACTAAGAATGTGTTCCCTGGATTAGTCTCGTGAACAGACCGTATAGATGACTTTTAGCTTTGATCCTTGACTCACCCATGAAGAGGAAAGATAGGATGTACTGTACGACTGCCAGCCTCTGGAGGAGCTTGGCTTCCATGGCGCTGGACAGCCATCGGACGGAGGGTAGGTGTCTGACGGCAGCGAGGACACTGGACCCAACACTGGTCCCCACACCTGCAGCAGCACAGAAAGAGAGAGAGAGGTGAGCCCCAACAGCAGACTTCACATGCTTCAATTCTGCAAACTCATCTCACTGAGCAAATTAAAACAGCAGACAGGAAATGTCCAGTCAGGTGACACACAGACAGTGGAGACACACAGATACAAGAGAGACACACACACACACAGATAGACAGACACAAAGGCAGGCAGGCAGAGAGAGAGACAGACACACAGACAGCCAGACTCCACCAGGACTGGACTGGTCAGACTTACGACCCCAACCCCATCTCTTAGTGTGCATTCTGGCATCCCCAGCACCAATCAGGCCCTCGGGACGTCTGTCTGTACCACAGCACAGTGTGCATTCCCTGCGTTCACCATGATTTAGTTCATAGTCTGGTTTTATAAGCAGAGTGCATCTAAGCCCTGCTGGGTTTGGGATTTCCTCGAGTTACGCCCAAGTGACCTTCAAAATGATCCAATGAAAACTGCATCTACTGAATAAATGTTATAAATCCATTCTAAGTTTCTTAGCAGAAATCGGATATTAAGCTCCTCAACAGTTCAAAGTACACTGTACTCCCATCTAGACATATATTTACAAGCTAGGTTCTTACTGTTTCACACCAATGAAGAATTAAATGACTAGAAGAATAAAGAAAAGGACTAGAGGAATAAGATTCCTTAGCACATGCTGATTGACCAAAACCTCACTGAGTAAGTATGTTCTGTCCAATCAAGCAACAGCTAAACAAATATAAATAAACATATTACCAGTACACCATATAAAAATATGTGTTCCAATACAACATACACACAATTCACTTAAATTGAACCCCTGAAAAGTCAAATATGATAAAGTTCTCATTAGCACTTTTAGGATCCCTGAGAGAGGTTTATGAGAAGATTCTACCTTGCAGCGTGCTGAAGTACTCAGAGCTTTTGGCCTCCATCCTTCCGATATGAGCTGCATATGTGCACCATCAAAGCGGACGCAACTCACAGGGACAGGAGGTTTGTCTAGCCCCGATGGCCCGAGGTCCAGGCACATGCCACAAGCACACGTTCCCCTCCCACACCTCACCTCCAGAACATATAGATCCACCAGTTCAGGGGGTTGCTCTGAACTTTGCTCGCGTAGTTACATTACGCCATACCTCTGATCATGGTCTCCTCACTATCCCAAACCAGACTCCGTTCCATGGGTGACAGAGCCTTCTCCCCCTCGATCTGCTGCTAGTGTCGACAGCTTCAAGTCTGTCCTCAAAACCCACTTGTTTAGGAAAGCTTTTAATCTTTAACCCTATTCTGGCCCTTTTTTATTTTCTATTTAATTGCTTTTTACTTACTTTTGAATTGAATTGGCATATGTCTGTTATTTCCACACTTGCAATTGCCTGTATTCTTTTAAGTTTCCCTAATTTTTATTTAATTTTACTTTTCCTTACCTTTTACCTTTAATCTTGTCTTGCCTCCCTATTTTACTCTACAATGTTCAGTGCTTTAAGTATATGATAAAGCGCTCTACAAACAAAATGTATTATTATTATTATTATTATTATTATTATTATTGTTATTACTATTACCTTTCTGGGACTGCCTGTACACATATGATTGTGTACAGTAGAGCTGGCAGTCATACAGTCAACAGGGCAGAAGCATTTGTTAGCAAAGCCTACAACCTCAACAACTTGCTGCCTTAGCCTCAAAATGTATTATTATTATTATTATTATTATTATTTTCTTCTCTTCAATTGTGTTAAATGTTCAAATGTAAAGCACTTTGAGCTGCATTCTGTGTATGAAATGTGCTATATAAATAAAGCTTATTATTATTATTATCATTATTATTATTAATATACAGAGAGGGTCTGTTCATGATGCTTGCCCAACACTCACCTACATAGGCACAGTACACACACTTCTGTGACATTAAGGTGCTCGGAATCTCTGAATTAAAGTGTGATAGTATTAGTGTGATGCTCAGAATCTCTATAAACTGTGTTAAATAAAGTATTAGTATTATTGTGGTGCTAAAAGAATGAATCTACCTCTCCAGTCGAGAACCTTTGACCAGGAAGAATCCATAGCTGGGACCGAATCCTAGATAGCGGAATCCTGTTAGTGAGCGAGTTGTAGGTCTGATTCATAGTGTAGGAAGGACAAACCGCACTACATATTTCACTACACAGATGCTGACCTTGGTTTCTGACTGCCAGAAACATGAGTTTCTAGTATCAATCTTATCTATGGTCAAATGACTGTTTGATGCTTAAGGTTCCTCGTATCCACACTGAGTTGGGAAAGTCGACCTTTTGTTATGGTGCCCCTACTTCCTGGAATAATCTCCAATGTAACATAAAAATGAACTCTCTACTTTCCTAAAATCAATTCAAATCTGTAATCACAAACCTTCCTATGTCAAATTGTACCTGTTTTATGTAAATGTTATTTTATTATTGTTATTATTTTATTATTAATATTTTCTGTATTTTTATTTCCCTTCCTCCTTTATAATGGCATGTAGGTTATCTTATTATTTGTTTTATTTTGTTTTATTTTCCACAATTATTATACTATATCTCTTGTTATTCCATTATTACTGTGTAATCTCGGCTTCACTGAAAATGAGGACTACCCTCAATGAACCTCCGAGAATAAATAAAGATTGAATGAATGAATGAATGTATCTTATGACGGAAGGTCAACAAACTTTATAAGCTGGCATAATATAAAAACACTACAAAGTGGTTAAGATAATTTTATTTTATTTCATGGTCAGCGTGTGAATAGATAGGCCACATTACAGTACGGAAGGCCTACAAGCTAGGCCTGACTACACACTCTTGATTATATTAAACAACTTAAACAACTATTATTCAAATGTAGGGCCTGTTTACATTGGTCATTATTTTTTTTCATTTTAAAAACAAATACGAGAAAGCAAAGTATGTTACTTTTTTCCGAGTTTACTGGAATGGTGAGGCCATGTGTCAATATTGCCTGTAAGGGCAGGACTCTGAGGGAACTGCCTGTCTTAATTGAAGATGTACAGATGGTCAGTGGTTTGGGTCGCATTGTGCAGACTTGTACTCTATTGTTTGGTCTCATATTCTGTTTGAGCCTTTGAACTAGAGCCCAAATCTCCAAACAAGGTTAAAAGATCTTTATCACATATCGCACAATGATGAATATCTTCATTACATATAAAGGAGGGTTAAAGAGGAACATCAAGGATCTTTGCTAACATGGCTGATTAAGCACTCAAAGTTGTCGGGTCAAAGGTCAAGGTCACACGTAATATAGTGTTTGTGCTATATCTCCCAAGTGGCTTCATCAAACTATCCACAGTTAATCACCTTGTAGGCTACAAGGACTGGTTGGGTATCCAAGTTCACAAGGTCAAAGGTCAATTTCAGAATGGGTTCTAAGATCAAAGACATCGCCAAACATATCAAAACACTGGAAAAACTCGGTGGCAGCGCCAAAGACTACTTACACACTTAATAATCTGGGGTCAGGGGTCCAGGCCTACTTTGCTCAAGGGTGTACAAGGTTATAATGGATGGATGAATATTAAAGACTTTGCGTTGAGTTCATTGTCATTTGATTGCTATTTGATTGTAGGTTACATTTTATAATTTGTGTATTCAGTTTTCATAATTACAAACAAAAAAGGATTTTTTTAAATGATCCTATTTGTTTTGAAAACAAACAAAAAACGAATGGCCTAATGTACATAGACTGTGTAGCCTACCTCACTTATTGATATCTTATTAAAGGTTCCATGTGTAAGAATTGAGGTAAAAATATCCAAAAAATGAGCTACACGCATCAAAAGAATGAGAAGAAATAAGGGCGATGATGTCATTAAAAAATGACAATGCTGCAGAGATATCAACCTGAATCAGCATGCTAAATTACAAGCCACAGCCCGACAGGTGTCATAATACCAGTTTCGGCCATGGAAGGCGGTATGTGGGTAACATAACCACCAGCCAAACTGCAAGACACGTTTCCCGGTTGTTACTCTAGGGTAGACCATCTCACTTTCTGGAGATATACTGCCCCCATCTTATGGAATGTGGAGTATGAATTGATTTTATGGTGGACATTACACATGGCACCTTTAAGGCACCAGAAACAAAACTGACACTGCACTTTTTAGTTTTCATTGATTTTTTCATGAGTGACTCACTGATCTTGGAATATTAAGTATAAGTATATATACTATTTTTTCTCCATCCTGAGAGACGTTGCTGTGTTCCTGTTCAATAATAAGCAGAGATCCACATAGCATACATTGTGTCTGTTAGCACAACCTTCACTGCATAGTGAACATGCTGAGAGCTGCACCCCACCCATTGATTACACCTTCACACAGTACATCTCCTCTTTCACCATGTTTATGTTTTTTAGCCTACTTAATTGTAGCTACAAGATAACAGCCTTGAGTGGATTCATCATAGTTGATCTTACCTGGTCTCTTGCAGTGAAGTGACTAGACTATTTCAGCAAGGGCCGCTAGGTGGAACTCAAGACTGCTGGTCAATTAGTGGCGTTGAGCAGACCTATACCTATTACTTCTTAACAGCCTGAAAAACATACTGTACGTGTTGTCTATACATCTCACAGAGAAGCCTGCAGCATCGAATAAAACGTTCGCCTTTTGTCAGACGTAAAGCGTCAATAAGGGCGCAGCTTTGAGAAGAGATTTGACGCACCGCTGATAAGTAGCCTATCCACCACCACAAAGGGTTAAGTGAGGGGCGTCGCCTCCGCTGCTCTGCTCTGGCGGATGCTGGCCGGATGCAGGTGATGCCCGATGTGCCAAGTAGTCTCAGCATCATCCGAGTCCGACCAAACGGGGTGCGGTCACGCCACACCAGTCTCCAAATCGGAGAAATTGCAAAATCGGTGAGTCAATTCAGAGCTACGATACAACCAGGAGCCCGGTAATTTATTCAGACTCAACGCACACAACGCGGGCATTGTTCTATCTTGTAGAAATGAGATCGAGTCTTTGAGGCAAAGAACACAATACCAGAGACGAACCAGAAGAGTGCTGGGCAAGCAATATTCATTTATAACGTGAGATCTACCAGAGGGATTGTGCTATTCAATAGCCTAGTGCGGTCGTAGCAAAGTCTGCTAAGTGATTCTCCCATTGCTCTAAGCAATCATGGCATGGCCCTGTATCACAAGGGCTTGCTGCATTAACCGCTTCTGGAGTGAGTTAGATAAAGCAGACATTGCGGTGCCTTTGGTCTTTACGAAATACTCCGATGTGGCCGAAGTGCAGCATGTGCACCCGCAGCGGCAACCTCGAGACCGGTCAGTCGCCATAGAGACGCAGGCTCCCGTTGGCGAGCAGGAGTCAGCACCGAAGAGTGCCGCATTGGGTGATGAAGGCTCGAGCTCGTCCGTGATGCGTCAGGACTTTAAGGCTTGGAAGGTGGTGCGCCCGGAGCGAAGCTGCAAGCCCCGCAACCAGTACCACCCTTCAGAGGCCCCTTTCAACAACGAATCTCAGTACCAAAAGGATTACAAGCCATGGCCCATCCCCAAGAAGGGCGACCACCCCTGGATCCCCAAAGCTAGCCCTACGAAGTCTGCCTCAGACAGCGCAGTGCCCTCTGCTAAAGAGAAGGCTGTAGTGGAGGTGGACACAGGCGTGGAGAAATGCGAGATTGAGGAGAAACAGCAGGAGAAGGAGAAACCCAAGGAGAAGGAGAAGAAAGTGGTGAAGAAGGAGACAGAGGCAGAGAAGAGTAGTAAGCAGGAGCCAGAGGAAAAGGCTCCAGAGGGGAAAGCACCTGAGGGGAAAGGCAGGGCTGCTGCAGATGCACTCAACAGACAGATCAAACAGGACGGAAGCTCCTACAGGTGATTGAGTATGTGTGTGTGTATGTGTTTGTGTTTGTGCACACACGTGTGTGTGTGTGTGTGTGTGTGTGTGTGTGTGTGTGTGTGTGTGTGTGCGTGGTGTGTGTGTGCGTGTGTATGTGTATGTTTGTGTGTGTGTGCTCGCAATTATGTGTGTGTGTGTGTGTGTGTATGTGTATTTGTATGTTTCTTCATAAAGAACCTCACTCAAACATTGGCGTGTATCTGTGAATATGGCTCATTCATCTAATATCACCTTATCCCAGTCTGGTCTCACTAACCCAGATGCACATGCATCTCAGCTGCAGGCCTGGTTAGCGTCTGGACACGGCTGATCCTCCTCTCCTCCCTCCAAACTGATATGACCAGAGATACACAGCTGCAGCAGGATCGATTCCCCACCCACCCACAAAAACACACACACACACACACATATACAGTATATACACACACACACACACACACACACACACACACACACATACACACACACACACACTCCCACCCCCGCTTTGTCCTCCCTTATCATGTTACAGAATCAAATACCCATCAGGCAGGCGGTGGGATGAGGGCTGAGGAGGGGGTCGGGAGAGAAACAAGTGTATGCATCCAGCGTCGGAGACATCCCTCCTCTCCTCTCCTCTCTTCTCTTCTCTTCTCTTCTCTTCTCTTCTCTTCTCTTCTCTTCTCTCCTGTCCTCTCCTCTCTTCTGCTCTGCTCTGCATTGCTCTCTTCTTCTCTTCTCTTCTCTTCTCTTCTCTTCTCTTCTCTTCTCTTCTCTTCTCTTCTCTTCTCTCCTGTCCTCTCCTCTCTTCTGCTCTGCTCTGCATTGCTCTCTTCTTCTCTTCTCTTCTCTTCTCTTCTCTTCTCTTCTCTTCTCTTCTCTTCTCCTCCATTCTCTTCTCCTCTGTCATCACAAGGGCCTCTGGGGTCAGGACAAGGTCAGGGGGGTTAGTGGAGCTCTGCTGAGCTGCCAGGTGTGTGTGTGTGTGTGTGTTTGTGTGTGACCACCTCAGCCTCAGGCCTCATACACACACTCACTCACACGCACACACGCACGCACGCACACTAAATCTTAGCTAGTCAGCTGGGTGCTTGCCTAACATGTACAGGGATATAGATAGATAGATAGATAGATAGATAGATAGATAAATACTTTATTGATCCCCGAGGGGAAATTCAAGGATATGTGTCTGTGTGTGTGATCATAAGATTTTGAGATGTGCATGCTTGCGTGTGTGTGCGTGTGTGTATGTGTGCTGAGACTGGGCTCTGAATAGGCACAGTGTTTGTTAGCTCTCAGGGCTCCTGTGCAGAATCTGATGAGTCACGTCTGAGCTGTGGTCCTCCTCTATCCCAGAGTTCCCCTCAGCAGAGGACAGATGGACTGAAGCACATAGACATATAAATGTCTATGGTGGTGAAGCCCACACTGATTTGGACTAGAGCACATACCCCTATTTCAGCTCAGCATTAAAACCACAGCACAATTTTTCTGGACTGCTTTTTCCAAAAGTGCTATCGAGCAACTGCCATGGTAACCAACGAGATAGAGAGAGAGAGAGAGAGAGAGAGAGGGAATGTGTTCAAAATGTTCACTATGTCTCTTATTATTTAACAGTGGGGGTTGTGCAGCAATGCACCCTAGAACAGCAGGGTGGGGTGTGTGTGACCCAACCCAGTAGTGTAATACATGAGTGTGTGATTATGAGGCCCACACAGATACACACACACACACACACACACACACACACACAGATGGACACACACACAGAAACTCTGCTCCTGGTGGTACCACGCCTCCTGGCTTTAGTTTCTCTCGGTGCAAGTCATCCAGGAATGGCGTGACCACCTGAGTGAGATGGACGTGATTAGAGCTCTAATCGCTTATCAGGAAGCGCAGCTGATGTCAGGCAGGAGTGAGAGGAGGAGGAGCAGCAGTTAGAGGAAGAGGAGGAGCAGGAGTTAGAGGAGGAGGAGCAGGAGTTAGAGGAGGAGGAGGAGTGAGAGGAAGAGGAGGAGGAAGAAAGGAGGAGGGAAGAGGAGGCGGAGGAGGAGGACGATCAGGAGGAAGAACAGGCCTCAGCAGGAGCAGTGTGAGCAGTGCTGTGTAGGCTGCAGTGATGGTGTGTGTGTGTGTGTGTGTGTGTGTGTATGTGTGTGTGTGTGTGTGTGTGTGTGTGTGTGTGTGTGTGTGTGTATGTGTTTGTGTGTGTATGATCTCTGTAATGTTTAAGGCTACACTGTGGTCAATGATGTATGTCTGTGTAACCTCTGTGGTATTTCAGGATTGAGTTTAAGGCTATACTGTGGCCAGTGGGGGTGTGTGTGGGTTGGTGTGTGATCTCTTTGGTGTCTTGAGATTACACTGTGTGTGTGTGTGTGTGTGTGTGTGTGTGTGTGTGTGTGTGTGTGTGTGTGTGTGTGTGTGTGTGTGACCTTTGTGACCTGTGTGGTGTTTCAGGACGGAGTTCAAGGCCTACACTGACGTGAAGCCGGTGAGGCCCATCCGAGCCAAGTCCCAGTACAAGATGGCCACCACGGAGAAGGCCAGCCTGGAGACCAGCTACAGCGCCACCTTCAGGGGGGAGCAGGGAGTGCCGCAGGACAACAAGCAGCTGGACCGCCGCCGGATACGCAGCCTCTACAATGAGCCCAGGAAGGACTCCGCCAAGGTAAAGCACCCCTGCAGCCAACACTGACTCCTGCTGCATGGAGGCCAAACTGCATCCCTCAGCAGACACAGGGACCACAGAGATTATTAATCTGAGATTTTAAGATAGATCTGGTTTCTCCCCTCTAATGGTTTTGAACTGTATTATTATTAATCTGAGATATTAAACTTAAACTTTAAATAAGTTTCAGTCTTCCACTAGTTTAAACAGGCACAGGTATTTTGCAGACTTGCTATTTGCTCTGTGTAATGTATTGACCCTAACAGTAATGTATGGCATCCAGCTGCAAGTTGAAAGATGCACCATGAAGCAAAGTAGTTAAGAGGCAGCCGTGTAATATCAGCACATCCGTATGCCTGTAGAGTAGATGTCCAGTTCATAAGGACATAATACAGAGTGCTTAACTGCCCCAAGTCCAGTTCATAAAGGACGTAATGCAGAGTGCTTAACTGCCCCAAGCCCCCAAAGGCATGGAACCATTGAGGTGTAGAACATGTGAAACTCTCATTCTGCCCTTTTCATAAAGCTTTTTTAACAAGAGCAAAAGAGCAGTAGAGAATCTAATGAGTCATATTGGGCATGTAGCACTAGCTCTAAGGTGCTATACTGCTAATGGACCAGTAGATGGCGCTTGACTCTTCCTCCAGAGGAAGAGAGCTGGATGCTTGTGTGTGTTCTGTGTTGATGGAGCCCCTCCCTCTCTCACTCTTATAGGACGGTTCTGACAGTGACAGCAGCTCTGTTCTAGACCTGCTCTAGTCAGGTGTGTGTTGTGTGTGTGTGTGTGTGTGTGTGTGCGTGTGTGTGTGGAGCATGGAGAAGGGCTGGGCCTTGTTCACGCTAACCGCACACTCAGTCAGCAGGATGGGACCTCACCACCAGGAGCACACACACACACTCACACAAGACCGCAGGCAATCCTTCCGCAAGACTCTGAGGTCCACATACACCCCGCATAGCACCCTCTCCAAAGCCACATGCTTGACACCCCACCCATGCACATCTTTGGATGATTATTTTGGGTGTTTTAGAATGTGCATTTACATTTTAGTATATTAGATCATGCTTTCATCACTTGATTACTTTGGACTCTCTTGCTCTGGTGAGATGGCCACCACCACCGGTCACTCTGGCATCCTTACATCCTTATTTCGACCTGAAGTTGAGTACAGGTGTGCTGTTTTTTGTTTGTCCATCTTGAACATGACATCACATGAGCCGAGATGCACGCTGCCCCTGTCCACCCCACTCATACACCCTGCTGGTCTCTTGAAGAGGCACACACACACACACACACACACACACACACACTGGGAAGGAAGGATTGAAGTCTGGGCGAAAGGTCTTGTTGTATAGTCACTCCCTGGAGGTCTATATACTCCATTGTCTCACACAGACGAATGCGATGCATTGTTCTGCATGCAGCCTTATAACCTAAAGGGCCCTGTGGTCACTCTGCAGCAAAACAGCACAAATGACAGATAAAAAGTGTCCTCTAGAGCTCAAGGACAAAAGACTGTTAGAACTATGTGCCACGGTCGCATATAAAAATTAAAACAACATGTATATGAAGTGTGCGATAGTAATGACAAAGAAGAGCTTTTACAGAGTTAAACTAGGTCACTTGTGCTTGTGAATATAGGACTTCTGACCTTTTCACGTTGGAAGTGTGATGTTTATCATCTCACAACTTAGCATGTGTCCTGTCAGGCACGATGGATTTCAGTTGTTTAACTAAAGTAATCTGCTGCTGTTGGTGATGTGGTCCAAGTTTGTGTGGTGTCATTTGTGTTGCGTTTGCTGAAATAGAGCCTGGGATTGGCACTATGTATAGGACTCCAAAGCTCACCCTTTCTCTGTTAACTTTTCCAGACTACTAACAGAAAATCCACTTTTGTATTGAAAGAAATTTCATATACAAGGAGGGATACTGCATCTCTATATTTATCTTCCCCATCCCATGTAGTGCTAGCAAGTATGTAATGAAGTGTGTCTTACCGCCTCTAGAGGCCTGGCTACCTGGTCCTAGCTAGACTTCAGACAAGCAGTTTGACCACCAATCATTTGCCCCGCTGATGGTGGGACAGCTTACCTGAAGCCCAGCGGGGACCTGAGCTTGAGTGCGGGCCTCTTCTGACTGACCCACAATGGGCTTTACCTCCCGGCCAGGTGGAGAAGTCCGGCACCCAGCAGTCCAAACCCAAAAAGAGCACCACATCCACCAGCCACAGCAAACAGGTGAGAAAGGCCAAAGACAAGCAGAAGGACAAGGATAAAGACAAGGAGAAGGAGAAGGAGAAGGGCAAGGATGGGATCCAGACGACCAAGAAGAAGAGCTCTGTGACCAGCCTCCAGTCCGACCCCGTCACTGCCCCCACCACCACCACCACCCCCACCACCACCCCCACCGCTGCCACGGTCAGCAAACAGAGCAAAGAGATGATCAACAGACTGGCCAACGAGGGCAAGGAGTGATGCCACCGCACTTTTCACACACTGATGTGGGGGGTCAGGTGATGCTGTGGTGGGACAGAGGGAGTTCTTCTGCCCACCTCTGAGCTCTCCTGCCCTCGTCTGCCAGTTAACCCCCCCCCCCCCCCCGCCTCTCCTCTTCTCTCCTCTCCTCTCTACTCTCCTTTCCCTCCTCTTAGCTCTTCTCCTCTCCTCTCCTTTCCTCTCCTCTCTCTTCTCCTCTCCTCTCTCTTCTCCTCTCCTCTCCTTACCTCTCTCTCCTCTAGCATCTGGGCAGAGCCAGTCCTGCCGTCTGTCACTCTGATTGTCCTCTTCAGGCCCCCATACCAGTGCATTAGCCATACTAAGTGTGTGCGTATGTCTCTGTGCATCTCTGCCACTGCTCTGCTCATTCTCTTCCTGTCTGTCCATATCTGTCTGCGTCCCTGGATCACTGTCTGCCTCTGAGCTCGTGCTCGGAGAGCTCCTTCCCTATTGGAGACGTTCTGTAGAGATTTAAAAAGACCCGGGGCGCGTCAGGACTGGAGAGTTAGTCCGGTCTCGCAGGAGACCGAGTCCACACTCGTCCCCCACATTAGAGAGGATAGGGTAGCTCTGCGTCTGGATTTCTCACACTACAAATTCACTTCGGTCACTCTAACAGAATTGGCTACTGTTTGGTACCACCTTAGCATATCACTGAAACAGTCACCAGATAAGTCACATTGACGTGAGTCACACACCACAGAAACAGTCAGACCACTAAGGCCTCTTTAAGGTCCACTCTTTACTAGACTTACCACCAAAACAACAGTTAGGGCTCCTTAGGTATGCCAGTTCTCACCATTCCGCCAGTAGACCCTGCTGTAATTATTTATATGATAATCTAGTTAATCTTTTTAACTGCATGCTTACTTGATATATTATATTATGATAGGAAAAGCAGCCTCACTTCAGCAAACTCGATTTCGCCTCGTCCATCCCAGGCTGGTCCTGACTCTGAATCCTAGCTGGCCCTGGATCATAAGAACCACACCGGCCCCTTCCTGAACCTGGGCCAGCAGCATTTCAAAGTCGGCTGCCATCTTGGATGTTTGAGCTTTCAAAGTGGTTAGTGCTCAATAGAAAACACTCCAAATTTATGCCACTGTCACATAGATGAGCATTTCAGTGCTAAAGCGATCCAAATCCATTTAAAATCATGTTAGTCTTGAGTGAGAGCCAAACCGAGGCATTGACTCTCTTTAAAATGTGTTGTATCTTGAGCTGTATGGATATCTATGTTTCTATACTTTGGATAAATCTGCTTCCAGACATCCCATAATACCTCGAGATCACTTAGCTCATCTCTGCATGGGTGTAGCCATCTGGTGAAATCTGATTTGAGGAGGAAATTAGGAAATGAATCACAATACCTCCCAACTTCACCCCCCTCCCCCAACCCTACCCATATGAATGTCAGAGTGTGTCTGTTTGAGGTGAGAGAGTGGATGTGAATGCTCTATCTCCATGGCAACATGTGTTCTTTCTCTGTCAGCTTGCTTAGCTCCGCCCCCTAGTCCTTGGTGCTGTTTCCTGGTGGGTCACACACAGGACCACTTCACGATAGCAGCTGGATCGGAACCGCCCCAGTCCAGTTCTGGTCAGAACCTGCTGCTATTAGAGATGACCCACCACCGACTGCCTTCTCTGACCCCCGCCCACCCCCTCTGTCTCCACCTTCCCACCATGCTTTGCAGGGTCAGAGTCTTGTGCTGTCGTCATACAGCTTAAGGCCATCATGCCAGAGAGCAGCTGACCCGGCTGTGATCCGGCCCTAACCTGGGCCACACCTGTTGTCCCAGCTGCTCCGTGCCTCTCTGCTTTCCTCATGATGTGCTGACCAACCCCCCTCCCCTCCACTGGTGCTACCACACATGTGCTGTTTGAGTGGTGAGGTGTGAGAAACAGGAAGTACGTGGAGAGTTAAAGGCCTGGGAAGCTTCAATACTCACTGGTTTGCTGTACCTTGCTTGTGTTTTCAGCTTGCTATGGATGAAACGATTAAAACATTGTGAAAGCTGTGCATATGGTATCCTTTGCATTCATTCCTTTGTCGCTCACTTTTATTAAACGTAAAAGGTCTTGTGGTAGGCTACTTTACAAATAATATACATATTAAAGTCATTAACAAATGTTATTTCTTAGCGTCACCCTGAATCTGAAATATGTTTGGTGTTGGGCACGTAAAGCAGCAGAACTGTACTTGTGTGTTGAATTTTTAACTCTTTATCAAATATGTAGACATATTACACATGCTCTGATGGATTGTCTGATTTTTAATCCTAGTCTGGCCTCTGTCTCCACCAATAAGACTCCCCTCTTTGTTCATCTAAAAGCCCTGGGTGTCTCATTGGATGTCTAGACAGTGTTATGCTCACTCATTTTCACAGGGGAATGATGTGAGCTGTGAACATTTGATTTGCTGATCTTGTTAGAATGTTGGCTCCTTGTGTGTACATTGTTTAAAATCTGGGCCAAATAATGTAATTCGAGGTTCAAATAACGTATTCAAGGTTTTTAAAATGAAATACATTGATTCTTTGCATAATCTTTTTGCGGATTTTAAGTCCAGGCAAAATCAAATTATTAAAAAATCAAATTATGCCTTTGTCAGAACCAGGAGTTTGCATTAGAACTCTGAGAACCCTGAGTGTGGAGTGGGGCCTGTACCTTAAGAGATGGCATCGGGAGCTCATTCATCCTTGCCAAATGGAGTGAATTATTCATGCCTCTCTGGTCCTTGTGTTTAGTGTGCTGCATTAAATATTAAATGGGCCCATAGAGAGGTGGGCCTGCTGGATGTTACGCTGACAGAGGATTGAGCACTGGTAGATACTGGGGCTCAGAACCAGGGATGAGACCCAAGTCCACGGGTTCATGTAAGGTATGAGGGAAACTTGCACTGCATGGGATGGGAAATATTGTTTGTTTTAGTGTTTTAAAACCATAAAATAAAAACAACAAAACACTTAAACATGACAGTTGTGATGGAGATACTGATGATATGGCTCGTAAAACTGGATGGCCTGTCACCCTCTGGATCTTCCGTTTAGTCCGACTGGACCCACTGGGGATTGGAGAGGATGGGGAGGATGGAACACCACCACTAACAACATGGAGGTTACAGTGTCGAGGATGTTTAGGTGTTAAAGGTGGTGAGTATTTCCAGATAGAGGAAGTGGAGTCTAAGCTGCCTGTAGGCTTTGGCATCTGGGGCTGGGGCCAGCGTCACATGCTGGTCCTCTATCAGTCTGGTGAGATAAGAAAAGGAAGGATAAGCCATCCTGTGGGAACTGTGATTAAAGGTGCAGTTTTACTGTCAAAAGATGGAATCAGATTTACAGTATTGATGTACGTAAATGTATTATAAAAAGTAAAATGATGCCATTGGACTTCAGTTCTCAGTTTTTTCTCTGGCTTCCAGGCGAATAAATCTGCTTAATAATAACACTGGACATGTGCAACTTAAAATAAATGAATGGAAACACTTGATGTAAAGAGGCAAAAATGTGTCATTGTCCAGTGTCCAAATACTTATGGACCTACATCATAGTGGTGGAACATAGCCTGAAAATTGTGATGATCCTTGCACTACAGGCTGTCAGCTCACATGGGGGCAGTAGAGACAGTTTTTCAAGTCCCGCCAAATGACGTCTGCTGAAGAAGAAGAACTCAACTGTTATGGTACGAGAGAGTAAGTGCTCCTTAAAATTAGTAAATAGATTAAAACATATGCATTTTTATGTAGTATACATAACATACCAGTGAGGATATTGAATTCTGTAGAAATGTGTCGTTGAATAAATTGTTCAGATGAATAGTGTAAAACAACAATGAATCTATGATGTAAGACTTGACGGTACCATTTGTCAACAGCTCAGGTTGCTAATGTTTGCTAACAAGCTATTGCAAGCTAACATATCTATAAGATTACACCACCAGTCATAGCTCAACTATTTGTCTGAGAGATGAGTCAGATAGCTATTCGACAGTTTAGGTTCGTTATGAAGGCATGTAGGATACTCCATCACAGTTGTTACTGGTAAAGTCAGTTTTCTGACGACTGTTTTTATTTGCAGTACTGAAGTTGTGTCACATCGTTTGCGTGGTTTTGTGTGGTTCAGGTCACCATGGGCAAGCGTAAAGATCAGCTCAGGCGAAAAGATCTGTCTAAGATGGTGGTGGCGTGTGAGTGGGGGTCCTGCTCCTTTAAAGGCACCAGGATGGAGGACCTGAGCGAACACATGTCTCAGCACCTGAAGGACCATGTAAGCGAGGGAGACACCCTAGACGAACTCGGTAAGAAGACGCCACACTCTACAGCTGGTGGTCTAGTTGTATGTGATCTCATGTGAGACCCGTGGTCAGCATGTCCACTTTGGCTGGCTGGGTACTGTGATGGGAAGGACAATCCTGAGCAATCCTGAACGATGTGATACAAAGTAGCAAAAACGTCCTGCTGGCTGCTGTACCAAACCAGTTAAGACTTGTTGCTTTCAGCTAGACCTGCTTTGTGGACTCACCTACCAGGGTGTTTTAAGTAAGTAAGTGTGTGTGTGTGTGTGTGTGCCCATGTGCAGATGACTACCCGTGCCTGTGGCGTGGCTGTGAGTTTGTGGCTATGGGCAATGCCAAAGAGTTGGCGGTGCACGCGCACTTCCACGTGTTTCACGCCAAGCTGATGTTCGTGGGCCGGCAGCAGCTGCAGGCACATCCAGAGCTGCCCACCTGCACCCAGGAGCTCAACAGCAGCAACCTCATCACCGAGCTGGGAGACGCCTTTGTGTGCGAGTGGGAGCACTGTGACGTAAGTATCTCACACACAGAGACAAACAGACACACACACACACACACACACACACACACACACACACACACACACACACACACACACCAATCATTGTAATGTACAACCGTGCACAGGCACTGCCATGTTTGTGGTTTTGCCTTTAAACGTTTTCTTTTTGTGCTGTTATGCTTAGATATGTTTTTCATCTGTTTTGTTGTTGTTGTTGTTGACAGAGCACGTTCAACAACGCTGAGTGGTTCTATCGACATGTGGATATGCATGCCCACTGCACTGAGCTGCGTGCCTTACCTGATCGCCAGCAGGTGCTCTTCTGCAGTTGGAAAGGTGTGCTTTCCTCTCCTTCTTTTCACATCCTCTCCTATCTTCTCTCCTATCTTTTCTCCTCTCCTCCTTTCCTTTCCTATCTTCTCTCCTCTCCTCTCTTCTCTCCTCTCCTCCTTTCCTTTCCTATCTTCTCTCCTCTCCTCCTTTCCTTTCCTATCTTCTCTCCTCTCCTCTCTTCTCTCCTCTCCTCCTTTCCTTTCCTATCTTCTCTCCTCTCCTCCTTTCCTGTCTTCTCTCATCTCCTATCTTCTCTCCTCTCCTCTCCTCCTTTCCTGTCTTCTCTCATCTCCTATCTTCTCTCCTCTCCTCCTTTCCTGTCTCCTCTCCTCTCCTCTCTGCTCACCTCTCCTATCTCTTTTCATCTTCTTTCTCCTCTCATCTCTTCCCCTCTCCTCCTAGTCTTGTCTCCACTCCTTTCACCTTTTAACTTCTCCACTCCTCTTCTCTCACATCTCTCCTCTGTGCTCCTCTTCCCCCACCTCCTCCTCCCCATTACTGTCCCTCCTTTACGACCGGGGTTGGCCTCAAAGGGCACTTCTGCTTCTTCCATGTTGCTAGGCTGGCTGCACTCTCAGAGATGAATTTGCA